>NW_025407985.1:185634-328762 GCF_008403515.1 Naegleria fowleri | reverse complement strand
AAAAAGTTTACTATTTTATGGTAAAATATCAAGAAAAGCGGAAATGTTTTATAAGACCTTTTTTACGCTTCCAAAAAGCGCACTGTGTTCGGGTTGTCCTCAAAAATATGAAAAGTTTTCATACAGTGCTTCCGATGGAAGAATTTTTGTGAATCGAACAGCAACTGAAATGACTTTTTATGCCAAATACATCCAAGAAGCGATGGATAAAAAAGAACCAGGAATTGCACAAAAATACTTCACGCTACTGGAGGAAGAAAGTTTGGAAATGTCATTCAAATATCATTTCAAAAAGTGGTTGCGAATCGTCACGCTGTTGAAATGGTCAATTGGAATGTATAGTAGCGCAGTTTCGAAGCAATCAACCAAGAAATTACAGGAAGCATTAAAAATTGATCACTCCCAAGTAGGAGTATCAAAATTTGGAGGTTATGCAGAGGTTCCAAAATCGTGGGTTGAACATGCGATAGAAGAACAAATTGAGGACAAGGAACTTTTAGTTCAGATTCGATGTGCAGATATTTACAAACTTTTACCTCATTCCCATACCATGGATTTTTATTTTCCAAGTGAAGGATGGATTTATGTGTTTGCTCCACAACAGGATCAGTATAATTATTCAAAATATGGGATCAAATATTATGGAGGTGATCGTTCAACTCTGGTTCCATATATTTCAAGTCGTCAAAAATGTTATGTTGACAGTTATCCAATTTCATTTAACATTCAGGTGATATTACCTGATCGAGTTGATATGTCAGGACTTCCTTCTCGCTCAATATATTGGTGGTTTGATGAGGAAGAAGGTTCTGTATTTCGTGCATGCATGGAAATGCAACAAACGAGGAATTATTTATTTGGATATGCACCGAATTGGCATTGGAGTGCGAGGAACTTGGCTTCTCCATGTTTTCTTTACATGGTAGGTCATGAAGAGATTTGTTTTGGTGATGCTGATTCTCTTTGTATTTGGGCAGAAGTCAACAGAAAGAAAACATCACAGGAAACGACAAACATGGACGCTGTCATTTCTTTCGACAAGGTTGAAGCACGTATTTCATGCTGAGTACATTGTCATTGAAGTCTTTATTATGTCACGAAAACCAATAACAAGGATGTAGGAATGGGCAGTAGAGAAAGAAGAGTGGAAGGTATGAACTGAGATAATCAAATCAAAAATAATTAATTCTGGTTTTTTCGTTGCTTCATCATTTCATTATATTCTTGTTCTTGTTGCGCACGTGGATTTGGCGTTCCTTGTGGAATCTCTCGTTTAAATAAAAGAATATGTGGTTCTGATGGTGAATTTCCGTAATGTACCCAACCTCTCGACATGGTGATTCCAAGACCTCGCCATTCTCGCTCCGAAAGCAATCGATCAGTAGGAATCATCTCAGCCATCTTTTCTGGAAGAATGACATGTCTGTATTCAAATTCATCATCATAATACTGTGTAAAGAGCATAGCGTCGGGTGTTGTGTTGATGATCACGTTGTTGGCGTTTCATAATATTGTCGTTGATTCATCATTACATTTCCGTCATCAACATGACATTATGGTTACGTCCAAAAAGATAGGTTGTTAGTTGGATGAAGAAGCAAGCCTTCTAAACCTACCTTTTCCGAGTAATAAATTTCGGGTTCGCCTTTGGACATTTTTTTGATTTGCAACAGAAAAAACGCGGGGAAAATTTTGGTTTTAATTGACGCGAAAATTTTTACTTCCAGCAGTGGGTCGAACGATTGGTGTTTTTGAGAAAAGTTCGAGTACGGAATTTGTTGTTGTAAAGGTTCTTTATCTGTCCAATACTTGTGTGATGATTTTGGAAAATATTTTGGCGATTTTCATCGATTGCCATTGATCAGAAGTGAATTCGTGAACATCATGATAATTATTTCATCCAACAAACCGTTTCCAACAACTTATCCCTAAAAAAAAATAATTGCAATGACCTCAAGTGTCCATTCTCTGAAATCAGCCTTAGAAGAGAAGGATGATAAGGATCCTCTCATCGCGATCCAAGCACGTGTTGTAACCACGACGATCAATCATAACAACCCAATTACATCCTCTTCTTCCTCCGCATCAAGTTCCCTTTCCATACTTGTTCCTTCTTCGTATATTCAGTACTGTTTGTGCCCAACACTCATTCAAGGTAAAATAGCGTGTTATCATGCTCAAGATATTTCCTTCTACAAGCGTGAACTCCATAAGAGTCATGATGATACCTCTCCCTTATTAACCATATGGATCATTTGTCGAGAAATTAAACCTCTGTATTCTCAAAAACGATTTTTCGAATGTGCTTGGCAACGAAAGATTCAAGTACGTTTGATGGAGATGAACAAGTTTGAATGTGTGATGGTGGCTTCTTCTCACAATCAAGAAAATGACACCTGTCTTCTCTATGAAGGAAAGAAATGTGAAGAATGGCCTCAAGTCGTCATTCCAAGAATGGGATCAAAAATTACACATTTTGGATTGGCTCTAATTCGATTCTTTGAAAGTGTTAACGAGAACAAACCTTTCATTCTGAATGAATCTCGTGGTATTGAAATTGCCAAAGATAAATTCGTAACTATGCAAAAATTGACAGCTCACAACATTTCAATTCCAAAAACCATGCTGTTAAGTCTTCCTCTTAATATTGAGCGTGTGAATCAACAATTTGAATATCCATTAATATTGAAAAAAGTTTCTGGCTCTCAAGGGAAAGGTGTTATGCTTATCCAAGATCGAGTTCATCTTGCAGATTTAGTTGAAATGGTGGATCCAAATGCTCCCATGCTGTTACAAGAGTTCATCAAGACCTCGATGGGAGTGGATATTCGAGTGCTCGTGTTGGGTGAGCGAGTGATTGGAGCAATAAAAAGACTTGCAAAGGAGGGATTCAAGGCGAATTATCATCAGGGTGGAAGTGTGGAACCTTTTGAGGTGACACCCGTCATTGAAAAGCTTGCCGTGGGTGCTGTGAAAGCTTGTGGGTTGGTGTTCGCTGGTGTTGATATTTTAATTGGAGATTCGGAAGAGTCGTATCGAGTGTGTGAAGTGAACTATTCTCCTGGGTTCGAAGGTTTTGAACTCGCGACTGGAATTGATGTCGCCAACGAAGTGATTTCTTATTGTACTAAATTTGTTCAATAGTTGCTTTGAATTATCAATGAAGTCCACGTGAGTCCACATGTGAGCATTCAGTCCAACACACTCCTGAGACGCATGAAAAACTGGCCAACAAAGAAGCGTTCAAAAATCATATTAAGGAAGCTGTTTCTCCTCCTCTTCCCGAGTGCTCTCCAACTCAACCATTAGAGAAATATGATCACTCGAATGCTTTTCATTTGGCAATTTTGCTTCTTCCTCATCTCCAATTTTAAGCTCTTCAGGCGTTGGAATGGAGAGTAATTTTGTGAGTCGGAATCGAGGTTTCGTAGTATTCCACAAGAATATATAATCCAATGTTGACTTGAATTCAGGTGTAAACATGGTATAGTAAACCTCTCCATGATTCCATTTGTCATGCACTTTCATTTTTGCATGATCCTCAGGGTTTAAGATTCCATAGAACGAGTAGAGAGAAATAAAACTTGGAAAGTGTTTGGAAAAATAAGAAACAAGTTCTCGAATGCTTTCCTTTCTCTTATCTCTTTCGACACTCAAGTAGTCTTCTAGTTCCTCTTCAGAATATTCTCCACTTTCATTCTTATTCTGAATGATCGATTTGTAGTCTTCTTTCACTTTTTCTTCACAAAACTCAACATTACTGAAATATTTATCAATATTCTCTTCAGTGAGTTTTGAAAAATCCATTCCATGTTGAGTCAAATCCCCATGTATTTCTGTTTCGAGACGTTCATTTAACACTCTTCCTGGAAGTGTCATTAATTTGTATGGAAAAGATGTAGGAGTTGCATTGAAATCTCCACAACTTATAATGGCAAAGTCTTTGTGTCTTTTAAATATTTTCAGTGTATGACGAATCATTAACATTAATTGTCTTGAAATGCAATCACCAATTTTCAAGTATGACAAGAATTCCTACTTGTGAAAAATCTCAAATTTCACCTACCTGAGTCTCACATAATTCGATTCTGGTCTCCAATACAAATGCGTATTTGTGATCAACAACCCTTCATTCACAAACTCTTTACTCTGCAATGCAAAAACTTGAGCAATATTTCCACTATGACGAATTTCTTCCTTCTCCAATTCTGACATTTCTTTTGGACTCGAATGCTTGTTGTGATCATGCTGCCCCAACAATTCTTGTTTCATTAATACAAGATCCCTTTCCAACATGTTAAATTTTTCAGATTTGAATCCAAAAGCTAATCCATACGAAAACGGTCGGAATTCTTTTGAAGGATTGTATTGATAATCAAAATATGTTTCGTAACCTAAACTTTGTAATTTTTCTTTCCAAAATTCTTCAAATTTATCACATTCTTGCAAACAAATAATATCCGCGTTGTATTCTTGAATTTCTCTGAAGAGATTTTCCCTTCGGTGAGACCATGATGCGCATCGTTTTGTACAATAAGGCATTCCCTCTTTCCGATTGAATAAGCTCTGTGCAAGAATGTTGTAAGTGAGGAGAGTGAATTTGAATTTGTTGCTGTCTTGCTCGTGGTGACAATGGTCGTCGTGCGTGCTGATTGGGTGATCGGAACATTGAAAGAAATGAGAAGATGAACCAACACTGGATGAACCATTGGTGTGTGGATACAAATAGTAATGATGGTGAGGATGATGTTGTTGATGGAGGTGATGATGAGGATGAAGATGGTCATGATGATGAATCCATCGGCGAGCGTAACCTTGAAAGGTATGACTTGTCATTTTTAATGGTTTTGGAAATGTGGCATTTATGTGTGACCAGAACTTCGTTTCTGGGATTGGTCCCTTACTGCTACACCTCAAGTAAGGTTCAAAGATCAGAACGTGTCCACTTTATTGGAGCTTCAAAAAACCAAATATATGTTTGAGATTGATACCATTGTTGTTGTTATTTGTTGATTCAGAAAAATTACTTTTGTTGAGGAGTGGCTTGTTGTTGTGGTGGTTGTTCATCCAAATTTCTGCAATAAGGCTTTGGAAGATCTCCATCTTCAAAAAGCAATGTCTTTTGACCCCCAAGAGGATCAGCATATCTACGTCCATTTTGAGGACCTACTTTTGGATATTCGCCTCTCTTTAACATTTCAACAATTTCAATAGCACGTTGAACAGTCAAATCTTCAAAATAGTCATACTTGAATGTCTCGGGAGATGAATAGTCAGAAATTGCAATCATTGGTGCATTAGTGCAACAACCCATACATTCCATTTCACTCAATGTAAACATTTTATCAGGTGTAGTTTCACCCAACTTAATTCCTAAGTGGTCTTCAAGAGCAGCCAAAATATCATCAGATCCAGTTATCATACATGGAGTTGTAACACAGACTTGAATTTGATATCTTCCGACTGGAGATGTGTTATACATGGTATAGAAGGATACACACTCAAAAACATTCTTTGGACTGACTTCACAAATTTCAGCAATTTTGTTGATTGCAGCCAATGGGATCCATCCCTTGTTTTGACGTTGAGCCAAGTGAAGCAAAGGTAAAATTCCAGATTGCTTATGTTTTGCTGGATATTTGGCAAGGATCTTTTTAATTTCCTCATACGACTCTGGAGTAAAGTCGAATGGTGTATTAGCATTGTTATATTCCGTATCTACGTGCTGTAATGATGTAGAGATGAGTGGAATTTGTCCGAGAGCAAAACGTTGTATCCAAGTTGTTGAGTATTAAAGTATTCATCATCGTCATCATCAACAGCATTATTATTGAAGAAAATTATTGAGTCCGCAACAAGTCATCGTGATGATTCAATCCATAACATTCATAATACATTAAATAATAAATGTAATTAAAGGTTATTATAATATTAAAAGAATACCACCAACAAAATGACAAGAATGATTTTCAATAATAACCCTCATACAAAATCATCAAGCACTTACCTTGTATTGCAAGAAGGAGGCACGTGATGATGAGAAGTATCTTTTTGCAGTAGTCGATGAAGGGAAAAGTCTCAAAGCCTTTGTTGCTGAACGTATCATTTTTTTCTTTGTCAGCTCCACTAATAGGCCCTCTTTTGGTATAATGAATCAACAGGATTAATTCAAAATCAATCCCTTCCAAGTTTCTCCCAATCTGACTTTCATCATGGCTATCATCATGAAATTCACAGTTTGAAAACACATGGACTCGGAAAGGAAGAGAAAAAATGTCATCATCGTTCTCTCCTTCGTCTTCTCTCGCTCATGATCGCTCAACCACAAACCTATCTTCTCCCTCTCCTCCTCTCATCCCTCGACCGACTCTCTTTGACTGGATCAAGGAACATCTGCTCTACATGAACCATGCCACTCCCTACAAAATCAATATTTTAAATTTAGGAAAAAGTAATAGACGAAATATTCACTATGATCGGTTCCAATTACAGATACCATTCTTTGATGATGCTTTGACTTTGCACTTGTTTTATGATGGAAACAAACCTCACTCACCTTTTGATTTACAAATTATTTCCGATGTTATGAACGGATCCTATTTGCAACATTTCATGTTGGACATTTCCAAAATGAAATCCATAATGGAATGGAAAGAATTATATTTGAAATATTCATCACAAAACTATCACCCAATGAGCGGTACTGATTTAAATACACCAATTATAACATCGGAATATATGTCTCAATTTACGTTTAAATCGATAGAAGAAGTTTTACTGAATTTAAGAGATTATTTCAAATTGATTCTGAGTCATCACAGAAATGAAAATATTAAATTTGAGTTTGAGACAAGCTCCTCCATTCCTGGTGTCACTTATTACATCAAGGAGTTCAGAAGTGACTCCTTTACAACTGAAGACGCCTCCATAATAGAAAAGGTATATTTTTCAATTCCCCTTTCAATAAGTGGAATTGACAAAATTGAGGAATATCAACGATTGTTTGATCCCACAACTATTGAGCTACCAGACGCAAAACCTAAACTTTTGATTTATTATTCATTTGATAAGAGTAGAAATTGTATTGTGAATGTAAATACCGAAATTATTTATCCCATTGATGTGAAAAATAACAAGAGGCTTGAATGGCTAACACAGATAGCACCACCTACATGGAATCAAGGAAAGTCATGTATATTAGAATATCTTTCAGAAACCACAGAAAATATTGAAAAAGAGGTTGAAAAATCATAATGCCAAAGTCAGAACTCGACTCGAATTTATCAAACAATTGCTTGCAGCGTTTGGAAATCCAATCGATTTTGCTGAGAGTGACACTTTGTCGAAAATTTCCTTCCTTATGGAGCAAAACAAGTTTATTTTCTTTGTTCATGTAACCATTGAGAAAGACACCTTCCCAACTACTCTTCCATTGATTCGATTGCAGTCTTCACAACATTTGAAGAGTTCAGAAAAGATTAGCTCTAAAATTTTACCTGTTCGAGTGAGGATCCAACAATTGAATTGGATTGAGGGAAACACATCGGAAGTGATGGCCCAGAACGTGGAAGGGATAAGATCACAAATTTGCATGTTGTTGGGTGATTTTATTAAAGTATGTGTTTGATGTTGGTTCTTCATCATTGAGCGTAGGTTTAGAGAAGGGAAGTTCGCCCAAACAAACTTTTCTTTTTACGACGAAAGAACACTAACACATTTCGAATTTGAATTTATAATGGTGTTGGTGAGAGCAATTTATTTAATCTTCTTCTTGATTCTGAGATCAGTGCAGTGACCGCATTTATCCTTTCTGCAAGTTGTGGCTCTGGCTGGGAGTCTAGCATAACATCTACGGCAAATCTTTTTATCACAGTTGTACTTTCTGGCCAAAGCTTGAAGGGTTGGTTCAATGACACCTCCTCTCAATCTCAAGACCAAGTGCAATGTAGATTCCTTTTGAATGTTGTAGTCAGACAAGGTTCTGCCATCTTCCAATTGCTTTCCGGCAAAGATCAATCTTTGTTGATCTGGAGGAATACCTTCCTTGTCTTGAATCTTTGACTTGACATTCTCGATGGTGTCGTTGGATTCGACCTCCAAAGTGATGGTCTTACCGGTCAAGGTCTTAACGAAAATTTGCATTGTGAATGGTGATGGCGTATTTTTTTTCAACAAAATTTTTAAAAAATTCTGGTCAACCTGAAAAATAAGTTTACAATAAAGGAGAAAAAGAGAAAAGCGTGGACGACAAGAGTTCTTTGGTATGTCAATGGGTCATTCCTTCAGTTTTATAACTACCTATAGAACTTATCCTGGAGTTGTAGTTCTATTAGCTTGTCATTTCATCATCCAGCTCCATCAAACCACTGAATGCCTTTTTGGCGCTTCTTTTTTTGTTTCACATTCAAAAAATAAGCCAACACAACGCGGAGCATCACAATCATCGTTTGGAGAAAATTGATTCCGATATCATCATATCCATATTATTTTGAAAAATATTTATATGGACATTGAAAGAACACATCAACATTTTGATTTTTAACTAATTCCAATCGCGAGATATTGATAACAAATATTATGTTTGAATTTTTGAAAAATCTGAAACTTCCTATCTGGAGTTCGAACGAACGAGTCCAAGAACCAATTAAAAAACGAAAACGAAAGGAAACAAACGAAAATTTATCAATGAATAATCAACAGAAAAAGATCAAAAATGAGCAATTACAAACATCTTCGGGTATTTCTGCCATCGCACGGCCGAAGAAGACCACCACGAATATCACTAATTCTATGAAGGAAAAACAACAAAAACCAACTCCATCCGAAGAAGTTATGACCCTATTAATTTCTGAAGAAAAAAAAAGAATATCAAAAGAAAATTTCTCAAGTTGTGGAAGAAGAGGGAACCCATTTTTCAAGTAATCACAATCGGAAACAGTTGCAACAACGTAAGAAAGATTTAACAACCATACCGACGAAATTAAAGCAGCCAGAAATCATAGATTTAGAAAGCGAGGAGGATGAAATTACTCACGAATACAAATCACTAGATTTGAATTATGTCAAGACTCACTCAGAATCTATTCACCCTCATCCTTCCAAGCACACAAATGAGGCAGTTAAGAGTGTTCCGCACATACCAATGGAAGTACCCTCTATACCTGTAAAAACAACACCAACACAAAACAAGGAAATACCACCTCCAGTGATCAGACTTGGCCCACCTAAATTGGTGTCAAAATCTTCCAAATATAAAGCCAAGGCTGAGGAAGATACAACTCTTTTGGACAACGATTCTGTTGAAAGAATTACGAAAGGCCTGCAGTCCTTGCTAACTTTACGAGATAAGGTAGAAGAAACTAAAGTAACAAAGTCTTTCCTTGAACGAGTGACAATGCAGAGGGCCTCTTCAAAGATATTAACCAGATTATGTGAAGAGCTATTGACAGAAGAGGCCAAGAAAGCATATGACACATTTCTTCCTCAAAAGATTTATGACAAGATACTTTCAGAGATAATTTCAAACACCGTAGAAACAGAAAAAGAATTTTTCCCACTCTCAAAGAAAGACGAGACATTTGTCAACAATATTTTTGCTCAAAGAAATATCAACCGAGATGAAGTTCTTGTGGACAAGTACAAAATTGATATTACATGGCAAAAGATTCAATGCTTAAAGCATACAGACTGGCTCAACGATGAAGTGATTAACTTTTATCTCAACATGGTGAAAGATAGAAATGACAAAAATCCAGAAAAATATCCAAAAATTTACATTTTTAACACGTTCTTTTATGCCAAGCTAACAGAGCGCCATTCCTACAATTACGGTAACGTGAGGAGATGGACACGAAAAATTGACTTGTTAGAATATGACAAAATAATAATTCCTATTCACTTGAGCGTGCATTGGACCCTAGCAGTGATTAATATAAGAGACGAAAGATTTGAATACTATGACTCCATGGATGGAAGACAAGCTGGTATGAATGTGTTGCACAATTTGCAAAAATACCTAAGTGATGAGGTGTTGGACAAGAAGCAAGTTTCATTGGATACCATGTCCTGGGAGAAATATATTCCACATACACCACAACAAGAGAATGGATCTGATTGTGGAGTGTTCACATGCAAATTTGCCAATTTCGTTGCCCAAGACAAACCTTTAACTTTCTCTCAAAAGCACATGCCTTACTTTAGAAGAAGAATGGTTGTTGAAATTGTGAGGAGTAAAGAAATACTCTAGAAGTAGTGATGATTTGAATGTCGATAATTACTTTGAAATCTTTGAAAACAGCTTGCTTTGAGCTATTAATTCGTTACATAGTTGTTGAATGGTGGAGCATCTAATTCCACAATTTTCAAAGGAGAGTTCTTCGTCTTTTGACGTCGATACAGCATTAAACATGAGGATCCAGCCATGAACACGACTCAAAAACAAATCAACAATCTTGTCGTTCAGCGCAATGTACGGAGAAGGATGAGAAGTCACTGGCTGAATATTCATGGAGTTTTCTTTTGAGATCAATGTTTGAGTATCGGTGGAGGTGGCCGTACTTTGTAACTCTCTTCTCAATTCAGGTTCAAGCATTTTCTCCAATTTGAGACTTCTCTTCAATAGTTTGTACAAATACTTGTCACCTCTGGGTACATTCTCGCTCTCAGTTCTCAGGTTGTATCTGTCCACAGTAAATGGCGATACATAATTACTTGGGGCCAACTCATTGTTCACAAGTTTACAATCATTTTCTGTCAATAACGAGAGATAGAATAAAGTTTTCTGAATATGCAAAGGGGAGAGTAAGAGGTTGGTCATGTTGAAAAATTCTTTTTCGAACACTTGCATGCCACTTGTTCCAAAGGATTGAATCATAGCTTCCATATCCACATCAAATCGAAATGGCTGTGCATGTTCCTTTGAAGTGGCGTACAGTAAGGTATGAAATAGTTCGTCATGAATCAATTGAGCTTTCTCAATATTTATCCTTATGACAGTATCTCTTGATCGCATAGAAAGACCAATAAACCAACACACTGCAGACCATCGTGCGAGTTCCTTAATGAGCTTTTCCAATTTTTCATACCAACTATTGTTGTATATGGAATATCTTGTAAGGATCACATTTGTGACAGTGTGTTGTACAGAAGTAGGAGTCAATGCAGCAGCAGTCGTTGATGTTTGTTTCTTTTTTGTTTCAACATCCAATGAAAGAAGTGTATGATTTCTAACAGCATGATTTGAAAGAAAATGTGAAACATTGGACTCTTGTTTCTTCATGTCATACAAGGATGAAAAGTATAATGATTTCACAGTTCTTAAATCCATGGACTCGGAGGACACTAACTTGAACAAGACATTTCCAATTTTTAGATGTAGCATCATTCCAATCGTTTGATTCTCTGAAAAACTTTTCACAAGTCCACAAGTTTGAGTTTCCAAAAGGTATTCGTTAGAGGAGATCGGCGGAGCAACTGGTTGAAGTGAAAGGAGAGTATCGTTTTGTTCTCCTTCACAATAAATTCTAATTTCAAATGTTGTTGCATCGTGCTGAGTAGTATTTGTAGATGATGTTTTGGAAAATTCAATCCATTTCACGATAGAGAGCCATTTGTGTGAATGATCGGATGGTAATAATTTTCCAATCGATTGAAATAGAGAAATTAAGCATGTTGTAAACTCTGATTTTTCAACATTACATTCCAATCCCTTATGTAAAATTCTATTCAATACTAGTAATTCATGTCTTAATGAAGGTAGGTCAGTATTCGATGCGAGTTCGCTATTCAAAAAATTCAATAAAATGTCTTCAGAGGTGATTCTCAGGAATTCAAGAAGAAAATTGACACTTCTTAATGAATAATAGATTTTTCTTGGGGAGCGAATTTTCTTGTCTTCCATTAAACAGGTTGTTAACAGCAAGAGTAATTCCTTTTCTTGAAACATGGTGTGAAGTTCCAAAATGAAATTTAACATCTCTGCCCAAACAGTCACTAAATTCACATTCTCAAGAATTGTCATTGGTTCAAGTAGTCCTAATTCCAAGAGACCTGCCACGATTTGAATAAGGTATCGTATTTCTGTCAGATGTTTCTCTTTCTTGCAAATTAATTTTGATAAAAAATCAAAAAAATTAGGAATTAAGGAACGAACGCATTCGAAAATGGATATCATTCCCTCATCATGCTGAGTGGGATCATACTGTTGTTGATAAGCAAATAAATTCAAGCTACAAGGAGTATGATTACTCGTGAGATGATACAACATGGCATCAATATTCAATTTTTCTAACAGGAGATCTGGATGAAATATGAAATGTGACATGTTTTGATCCATGGATAAAGAAGCATTGCTGCCATATGATGAGGCGCAATAACAGATCCGTAATACTGTTTCAAACAATAGTGTCATTAAAGAATAGTTGATCGTGTAACTAGTAGGTTGGTTATTCATGTGTAAACAAAGTAATGAAAACCAAATTCTCCAATCGCATTCAAAAGTTTTCAGTCGATGGAGTGAAAAATTCAAAGTGTTGTCTTTTGAACTTTCTTCTGTTTTTGAAGAAATGTACTCTACAAATTCTTTCCATTCAACAGGAGAGGATTTTCGAATCGACAGTTGAGAAATTTGCTCCAATTCTGTGAATATTATTTTGAATATCGAATCGGCCACTGATTTCATAGAATTTCCTTCTTCTTGTGCATTTGATGTCGTAAAATATTCCTTCAAGTAAAAGAAAAGTGATGAAAACTTGATGAGAAATTCTCCATTTGTTTTCTCTTGAATTTTTGAAAATCTATAATTCAAGGTGGAATCACGAATTCTCCATTCATGTAAAATAAATTCAAAATTAATTCGAATAGTCTCCTCAGTAATAACACCTGCATTGGCAGCAATATTTGATAATAATTGCAAACGTTCTTTGAGAGTAGTTTGTCCATCTTTTTCATTGCTAAAAATGTAAGAAATGCATTTCCAAAATAATTTGTTTTTGGCACCCTCTAAAAACTCTTGTTGAAATTGATGACTCATCATTGGTTTAGTATTTTCATGAAAAGATAATTGTTTGGATGATTGAGATTCATAATGATCATTGAATTCAATTCTCTCTGTATATTTTGAAAAGAGTTCTTGAATGAGCGAGTCCATGGATGTGTGAGAGAGAAACCATGGTAAAGATTCTTTCTGAAGACTTTGGTCAATAGGAAGAGGAGTTTCCTTATTATGTGAAATTCTGAAAATGTGAGCCAATAGCAAGTGTCCACTTCGAATACTCGGTTGTTCATATCGAGTATATACACGCTGAACAGCTTGCACATAATTTTGGTTGAAAGGGAGACTTTCAATTGAAATGAAAATATTTCTTTCTGTCATGGAATGAGAAGACTGTGGTTTTTGTATCTTTTCAAAAAAAGGAACAGAATCTTCTCTTTTAAAAATTTCATAGGTCAACCACTGATAGGTGACAACATCAACTTTTCCTTTCAAAATAATACCGAGAGCTTTCATCATGTCAAGTGACACTTTTTTCTTGTCAAAGATTAACAATGATAATTGTTGAGTAATGCTTTCAAGGGGTGCATTCAAGCATTTTTTGGCGAACAAGAAAGTATCAGTTGTTGCCAAGTTAGAAGTTGTCAACAAGGTTTTGTCATTGTTTCTGAGATATTCCAACACTTGAAAATTAGTTCTATCTTCTAAGGATACAGTGTTAGAGAAACTTTTTTGATGTGCATCAAACAATTTCTTCTTTTCTGGATAGTAGTTGGTGGATGCTATTCGAGTTTGAATGTATGTCAGAGGTAATAGATCTGGAGATTCGTTTAACAGTCGTTGAATAATTGTGTCCTGTGATGCTGAATGACTAATTAGGGAAATATAATTAGAAATAATATGAGCAACAACTATGAGTAAATAAACATTATTGTCCACATGTACGATCGTATTTTGAACAATTACACAATCATTGTCTACTTACTTTGTTCCTTGTAGAGAGTTTTTAGATAATCTACAAATGGAAAACATGAATTAAGGGTCATTTTAAATTCCTGCAACAAAGAGTTGAACACATGTGAATTACTTCAGAAATACATAACATCATCTACTGTACTTACCTCAATGTGAGTTTGAACCTCAGAATTTAGAGAGTTCGTGGACGCTCTCTGAATTTTGCTAATAATCACTCGAAGTTTAAACATGTCAAACTCTGCTAAAATTTTCTTGGTGACCAATGACTTGGAATGAAAACGTATCATGCTGAGATCTACCTTAGACAAATAAGATTCTAAATTATCGCTCAGATCTAACATAAATGCAATCTATTTGATTCTTTCGTTAGAACAAGTCCATTTAGATTTTTTAACAACTTACTGCACATAACGGATACAAGGTATCCACTCTTGCAAATCGTGTAGAGCCCATATTATTCAAAACAGACAATGCTTGTCTTTTCATCCCATTTCGAAGGCAATACAAAATAATATATTGCCAACAAACAGTTTGTGACTTTTGGTCTAGAAGTTTGAGAGCATGTTCCGCCTTTTCGAAAAATTGATTCACGTAATACTGATTCGTTGGAGCCAACTGTGCATACTTCAATTCAAATATTAAGGTTTTTGGTTTCTTTGAGTAGATGGGTGTGAGATTGGTCATTTCGTTCAATATAGAATAATAGCTTTCTGAAGAAATATATTTGATATTTGCTCTTAAGAATCGAATCGATGCCTTGTACTTTCGGTCGTTAATGGCTCTTTCAAATTCTGAGATTTGATTTTTATCTCTCCAACTGGAAACGTTCTCAATGAGCTTTTCAAGCTTTTCCAATTCTTCTTGAGCTTTTTCAGGGTCAAAGTGATTAATGTAATATTTCACTCCAAGCTTCAACTTTTTGATTGAACACTCCAAAGTGATTGGAGAGAAATCCTTGTAATAATTTCTAAAATTATTCTCATCCAACAAGGAAGACAATTTTAAACGTAAATAGAGATATTCAAAATGTTTGGGACATGATCTCAATAGAAGAGTGATGATTTGTAAAGCTTGTCGAGCTGCTATTGAACTCTTCTTTTTGTACAAAACTTTGGCCATCATAAACTGAGTTCAGTATAAAATTATATGAATTATCAATGGAGTGTTAAATATCAAAAATTTTTGTTCACAATATTTCAGCCAATGAAATGAATGGTCGAATTCAAGATGATGAACGATGCTCTTACGTACCTGAAACTCTGGAATCATTTCTGAAACTGATTGTCTTGGAAGAACACTACTTGCAGAGTTGTAGTCTCCATTTCTCAACCAAAACAGACATTTCTCATATGTGACAGCCACGTATTCTCGAATTGCTAATTTTAAAGTTTAAGAGTATTCCAAGTCGCAACGAAAATAATCACTTACATTTCATCTCTCCAAAACACTTCTCAACATGTTGTCTAGTCATTTCATCAATCTTTTCTCCACTCTCAGAAACCTCCATTCGATTATATGCCAATACTTGCAAATAATAGGGAAAGTCATCTCTCTTATTCACATCATCAAAAATAAATTTTGAATAATCGACAAGTCTCCAAGGTATTCCTGCATAGGCCAATGCTGCATAATACCAAAACATGACGGAACAATCACGACTGCCAGGTTTCTTACCGAGAATGACGTGTCGATCGTAAAGAGTTTTCATGAGAACCAATGCTGTTACTGGTGATCCTAATTTAATCAAGTACATCCACAATAATTTGATGGCTTGTGGATAGAGAGAGCAAATGGTTTGAATGAGAGCATTGTTGTAAATATCTTGTGTGAAAATGGTAGAATCTTTTTTTACGAACAAAGGTTACCATTCAATAATTTTACAATATTTCAATAACATTCGTCGACATGAAATAACGACTTACCAATTTGGTACCCATTCAATAGTGTAGAAAGAGCTCCTTCGACATCTCCGCTGTAATATTTTGTAAGAGAAATATTATGAAGGGATGATCGTTCAACTAATTTGGATCTAATTCCAAATGGTAAATTTTGTCCATTCAGTTGCAATTCTAATTGGGAGCATTTCAATAAATTCTCCATTGGTAATACAGCATCGTCACTATTAATAATTGTTTTCCCTCAAACCCAATCAGATGAAATAAACTTCTTTTTAAATGCAATGTGGGAATAAATAATGGAATTTTCATCAGAGATTGTTCGAGTAATTTGTGTGCCAGTTCATATTGTCCACTCTCCAAATAAAGATCAATGATATTCTCTAGAGAAAATATTTGGTAAGGAGCTAGATCCATGGCCTTTAAAAAACATTCAATGGCTTTCTCATGCATTTGTCGTTCTCGAAAAATAACTCCAAAAAGGGTGTAAATAGATGGGTTATTGGGATCTCTCTGTTTTGCTTCGTCGAGGACATGAATGGCCTCAGAATCCCATCCCATTCTATGCTTGATCAAGGCGCACATTATTAACACCAGTGAATTTTGTGGATTGATCTTTTTGGCCTTATAGCAACATTTTAAAGACTCTTCATATTCTTCATGAATCATGTAAATTTCAGATAAATTTATCCATGCCTCAAACGAAAAATTGTCTCTCTCAAGGACCTTGAGAAAATATTCTTCACTTTTGTCGAGGTCATTTTGTATCTTCCAATGACTTGAAATGTTAAAGAAAAAAGGATTACAGATTTACATGAAGACCTACATTAATCCCAAATTTAAAAGAGGAGTTGTGGAAACTTGTCTAAATTCTTGATATTTCTTTTCGTTGTCTAAACATATTCTTAGTGAGCTGTTAAAAGCATTTGTTGCTTCCTTTATCTTGCCCCGATGCTGTTTTTGTGAACATCACAATAAATATTTTCACATAAACAACATACCAATTGGATGACTCCTAGATTATTGGTGACATAGATTTGCATCAAATTTTTCTAAAATGTTGTTGTTGAATGTTTCAAAATCAATTATTTGAATGTTGCCACTCACCACTTTGTCGTTTTTGAAATTGATAAACGATTGAATACTGCTTTGGGCTTTCGTGAAGTATTCTTCTGATTTTTCAACGTCACTGTTAAAGTAATTTAAGCATCCAAGTAAATTATAAGTTCTAATTTTCTCTATTAACAGGCTCTCCGATATTTTGCCAGTGATGTTCTCTAGCTTTTTCGAATGTGACTCAACTGTCATGATTTCATTTAAACAAATATCACGTAATTCATTTTAGTTTAATATTAAATTAATTGTGATCATCCATCACAATAGTTCGATTTGAAAATTAATATTTCAATTTTAGTAATTTTAAAATTACCTCCATCAAAAAGCGATGAAAACTCAGAATCTCCAATATCGGAAATGGAAGATAATACTTCTCTTACATAACTCCAATCTAATGACGGCACTGTTGAAGAAGCTGTGTCCTTGATATTGTTGGTAGTGTTGCCAGCTGTTTCTTGTTGTTGTTGAGAGAAGAACATGTTATTGCATTTTTTAGGATGATGAAATGCTTTTCTAACTTTATTCTATATCAAGAGTGTGATTTCCAATACCACACTTCGTCGCTGATTTCAGTTTCGAAAAGATGCTCAGAAAAAGCTGATAGAAGAGGTAGGAGGAGCAATCATTCTCTTTCCTGTTCTTTTTTGTGTGGAATTTAAATTACCATCCTGGTGTAATTGGTGGGTGATAGGGTTGTAGTGAGTTCCTCGTTTTGAAGAAAATGATTCATGTGGCTGTTGTGAGAAGTTTTCAAAAAACTTGGAGTTTGTCTGTGATTGGCCAGAGAGATTGGATGACACTGAACTCATACCATTATTATTCTCAATCGAAGTTTTGGTGGTGTTATAAAAATCCTTCTTTGAATATGGTGATGTCAAGCTTGCATTATCCTTACTTGAAAAATATTGTTTGAAAATTACAAAATTATTACTTTGAGGAATGTAATCAGAGAGCCCATAATGTTTTCGAAGAAAAGCAATTAATTTTGGAGAAGGCCTATCGTAAGCAAGTTTTTCAGCAGTCATGTTTTCATGTGTGGTCATTGCTTCAAACAATAGTTTACCAATGCCCTTTCTTTGGCAGGATTCGCTCACATAAAAGTCTAAAACACACAATGGTTCAATTTCCTTAAAATCGCCCGACAAATTCTATGTTGGTGTTGCGATTACCATTGACAATTCAAGAAATTTGTAATTTTGAGCAAAATGCCAAAGCAGCACGTACCCGATAGAACAGCTTCTTTTTTCCGACTTTGATGATTCCCATTGCCTTATTTTCGATCGCATACAAATACAAATTATTATCGTTTAATTGAATCTTGGCCGAAGTGGTGATGGCATACGGTAGAGATTGGGCCTATCATGTCATCGGATCAGCATTGCATTCATTGAACCAAGAGTTTAGTGGTGGAAACTTACCTTTGCTGAGGCTTCTCCCATCTTATCAATGATTGAGCAAATGGCATTGTAATATTCTGGTTTTTTAGTTTTCAGCAATCCGAGAGTTGTCTTGTTCCATAACGATATACAAGGATCGACATCACTGATCATTCCTTTGATGCTCGTCGTTTCGCTGATTGTCTTTGCAATCCTTTGAATGTTGTAATTTCCAAAATCCATTGTATTGAGAAGAAGCGAAGTTTTGACAAAACTTGAGGGCCTATAGTAAACGGTCAATGTTTTTAAATAATATTAACGATGGACATCAAAGCACTTCTACGGTAAAAGTTTTTGAAAAATAAATGTTGGCGCAGACTCCGATAGATTGATGAAATGGCGCCAAAATTTATTTTTCAAAAACAGGATGGATAAACTCGTCGAGCAAAGAAACAACTTGAGAGTCACACAATAAATTAGGAGGACAAAATGGTTTTTTCGGAGACTAGTATTATTGTTCTTCTTGATCTTCCTCTTCATGGTTCAGTTCGTGTTCATCTTGTTGTGGAGAAGAAGAGGTAGGCATCTTCTCACCTTTTTCTTCCTTCTTGATGTTTCACAAAGAGACATTTATTCTTGATGTGAATGAATGTCACATCAAGAATAATTCAACTCTTTTGTGAAATTATTATTTAATTTGTTGATTACTTTTTGTAGCAGATAATTTGTTTTCTTCTTCTTCCCATTCGTTAAGTAAATTTTGAGCAATTAAAGCAACAGCTTCCGGATGCAAATATTTTGGGTAATAGAAGAACATTTGATAGGGTTCGTTCCTTTCCTTCTCTCTTCGTATTTGCTCTGCGAGAAGCAATTCATCAGAAATTTGGTCTGATGAAGATAGTGATGACTCAAAAGAAGAATCAAGAGTTGTTTGGTCTGTTCCTGTTGCTGAAAGAAGAGTGCGGTCCGATCCTTCATGCGCATTATCCAACGGTGTTTCATTGACCACTTTATCCTCCGAGGTATCGAGTAATTGACTGGCATTTCTAAATGAAAGTGGCTTTCGAATCTCTGCTTTATTCATTTTTCTCAAAATGTTCGTTTCACAAATTAAGAGAAGATGCATCATTGCGAAAGCATGAAAGAGCGACACCCAGAAGGAAAATGTTCAAAAAACTACCGATCCAATAACACATATCCTTCACTTGGTTTTTGAATACAAACAATTCTCCAACACATCATCAACAAATCCCAACCAAAAATCACCAAGCAGAGTCACAAAGTGGTTTCAGACGTTCATTTCATCATATTTGTTCGCTGATCCACTATATCTCGCATTTACTTAATAAGCGCAGGATTTATCTAAAACAGGCAATACCTGTGCTTCTTTTTCATTTAAAAAAATGATGCAGCCCACTGGTGCTGCTTCCACCTCATCCTCACTACTACTACCCACAACACCAACAACAATAATTGTGAACAATAACAAAACTAACCACATCTTGGGTAATAATAGCAATTCTGCACGCATCAATCAACAAACCCCTTCAAGTAACGCCGTTGGAGGTATCAACAATAATTTTGGAAATATGCAAGTTTCAAATAACAATGGCTTTAGCGAAACTACCATTGCCAATGTCAAACAACCCTACGTTCATCATTTTCGAATTGCGAAAAAGAAGACGACCATTGAATTCAAGATGGTGGATGCCAATGATATAAGGAAGAATATGTATGGTGGAAATACAATGCATAATCATCATCATGGAGGTCGCACAACTACATCTACTTCATCACAGCTGAATATTTCTTCTTCACAAACAACAACCACAACAAATACTTTTACCGTGACATTCAACAACAATACTGGAAACACAAACACTAACACCAACTCTAATATTAATCAACAACCAACGACAGCAAAATCTCCCTCAACAATCACAACCAACGAGACTACATTACCCTCTTCCTCCAATCCTATCCAACAACCAACTCATTCTAACACTTCTCATAATAACCACACTCAATCATCGTTATTATCTACCAACGATAATACAGTTGTTTCATCCGATCCAAAACAAACTAAAAAACAAAAGGCTTCACCTGCAGCTTTTGCGATATCTTCCAAGATCACTAAACATTCTGTTTCTAGGAGAAACTCAATGCTTTCCTCTCATTCGGTAGATCTACTACAAAACAACTCGAACTTTCAGCAAGAGGTGCTTCATTGCACGCCAACGACGGCAAACTGTCCGATCACTACCAAGAAAAACCACCAAACACGACGAAAATCAGTGGCATCTCCATCGGGATCAGTTCCTTCTCATCAGCATGCGGAGCAACATACAAATATGTCCAATAATAATAACATTTGGTCTTCAGCAAGCTCACAAACGACCTCATTGAATTCTTCCACAACAGCAAATGCACAACCCTCAACCCAATCACAACAATTCTCAATGACCAATCACCACAGCACTCACAGTTGTTGTCCAAGTAGTAGCAACATCAACGAACCGACAAAAACATTCGCCGAAATGCAGTGTTCGTGTCCTCCAACTCTCACCACGTCCTATTTTGTGGCAGGCTTCACTTTTGGAGCTTCAAGCAAACAAACAAGTGAGGCTGAGTCCCCAATCCCTAACTCCTCTCATCATCACCATCACTACCACCACCCTAATAGTCACTCGGGCCACTATCATGGTCATCAGGATGGGTTATACGGCGAAGCATATTATAGTTCCCTTACAAACGAGCAACGAAGGTATTTAACTCATGGTGGAAGGAAAACATTTGCCACTTTACCAAGCATTGAAGAAATGACGAGGTATCATGAATTAAGGCGAAATTCGATCGATGAGTTGACTCAGAATTTTGCCCAAAGTATTTCCACTGTTGAGACGACTGCTAATGATCGTCATCACCACCACCATCCTTATGAACGCATATCAGAACCATCTCCTCATGCCGTACTGAACTCTGAGAATGTGAAGAACACAGACCAAAGATTTAGAAGGAGACAAACCTATGCATTTGAAAGCGATCATTTTAGTGCATATGATAGTCAATACGATACAAATTGTTTGCAATCTCTCAAGTCTTTCCACTTTCCAAGTCGAAATCCTCAGCAGTCCCAAAACTCTTTGCAACATTTACCAACTCACCACCAACACTCACCCTCCCTAAACAATGTCCCTTCTTCATCTGAACATTGCTTACTTCCATCTATTAATGAATTAATGTCAAAAAGATAACTTGATTTGTCATTAAAATTTTAGCTTAATGCAACCATACTTTGGGTGTACTTATCCTTTTTTGTCTGTCTAACCAGAACGAAGCGGACGGATGAAGGTGGTTGGTTGTGATTATTTCAGAATGGTTGTGTGTCTGAAGTCTCTAAACGCTAAAAAATCAACTCGCTCTGTTGTGTTGCATTCGCTCCTATCCTTCACAACATATTCCGTGCTGCAGTTTTGAGCATTATCAATTCGAACGCACAACAAGAGAGATCACAACATGACCGTACGCGAATCTATTTTGAATTCTGTTCCCTCTCAGTATTTTCCTTTGACAGTTGTGGTGGGATGTGTTGCAACGATTGCAACTACGTATACCCTCTCCACCTATCAGGGACATACCCAGCCATTTCCCTACACAGACATTACCCATACAGGTTTGTATTGGCATCACCATCATCACGAATATCTCTTAATGTCATCAATTTTAAAAACTATTATTCCTTTTTTTTTAAATTGATGATGATGAAATTATGATGATTCTTTTACTCTGTCTTTTGTACTCTATTGTAGCTCGATTCACTCCGGAAAGATACATCTTCCGTGTAGGTATGCTATGGATGGCTGTTGTCATGGCGTGGAATTGGAACATTCTTTTTAATTGGTAAGTTTTGGAACTTCAGGTGGTCACATCCTGACACTTCTCATTCATCGCGGTTCCTCTCTTTATTTTCCGAATATCATATTCAACGACACTGATCTTACATTTATGATGCGATTCATAGGTTGTGGAATGTCAGTGAATCGATTCGAAATGTTTCTTACAAGTTGGATTGGATCAAGACTCATCATCATGACAATCATGATTCGGATCCAGTTCCACCACCGCCACCTCCAGCTCCTTCCACCACTCATCACATTCTCCACATGATTTTCTATTTGGGCCTTACTTCATGTGTTTCTATCACCATTAGCTCCATGTGCATCACTTCGAATAGCGACATGCCTTGGACCATGCATGTGATTGGAGCTACAAGTTTCTTTGTATTCTGTTTAATTGCACAAACTCTTACCACTTACAAGTGTTATAAATTGTATAAGGAATTGGAACAAGTAAGATCAGAGTTAAATCAAGACGAAGCATTGGCTTGCTCTGAATTGGCTCAAGAAGCAAAGGACATTGTCTTTATTTCACGTAAATCACTCTACACCAAGCTTACTATTACAGGATTAACTGTTGGTGTTTTGATTGTGAATATTTTGACAACTGTGGTTTCAAGTGAAAGTGGTCCAATGATGTTTTCTCAACTTGTTTCTAAAAGTACTACTCTTGGACATGGACCCCACAAGGCAACAGCTTCTGGACTCTCTAAACTTGATCTTAATGGAGGTGAAGCAATTATTGGAAGTGCTTTGAAACATCATCAACAACCTGTACAAGAAAATACTCAATCCTTATCGGCTCAAGTGCTCTCTACTGCTTCGAATGCAGTATTCCAGGTTGCATCTGCGGCCATGAATTATGATCCTGAGGCGCGTTTGAAGAGTACCACGAGCAACATTGTTGAATGGACTTGTACCTTACTCATCATTATTTATTTCACATCATTTGTTTTTGATTGGAGTGCAGCCAAAATTGTGACTCAAGTCGGTCAACTATTGCTTCCAAGTCAAACCACGAGACGAATTCAAACGAATAGAGCTGTTGTGGTTCCTCCTCCCAATAATCCCAATGCAGTGATGACCACCATGATGCAACCAAATTTGCATCCAATGTTTAGACCAGTCCACATGTACAACAACCATTCACAAGAATATGAAATGATGCATCAACCTTCTCCACAACAGCAACAACAAGTGTATGTATTTCCTACATCATCAGCAAGATCCTCACCCATTGGTTCATTCTCAAGTGTTGCTGAATCCTCACAGCAACAAGCATCACTTTATCCTTCAGCTTATAACATTCAATAAATGAATCGTGAGTGCGTGTTGTTGAGTGCATGACAATGGAGATTGATTCATCCTCAAAAAAAATGTTCAAAGCTTGTGGCAGACCTTGTGTTGCTCTTCTCAAGGCTTTAGCATTCGGAAAAAATTCTTCTTCTTCATATCATCATCAAACAATTCCTTGCTTGTTCCGACCAGGACAAAATAAGCGATATTATAGCTTGAATTTTTCCTCTTCTTCATCAGGAAATGAGCATGATGAAACAAATCAAAATCTGAGCAACAGCGAAAATAATCCTCCCAGCAATATGGATGATAATGGAAAAGAATTCAAAATTGTATCCATTGATACATCTGCTCTTATAACTGAAACCTATGATAAAACTGTAGTGAAAGACAATGAGACTCCCATGATCAAACATTTAAAAAACAAAATTAAAGGAGCAGGACCAATTTCCGTCTCCTCTTTCATGCAAGAGAGTTTATTGAACCCAATATATGGTTATTACTATACTGCCAAACAACCTACTCTAGGAAGCAGTGGGATACCAGGGCAAAAAGTCATTGGCCGTGAAGGTGACTTTGTGACATCTCCTGAAATTACCTCAGTTTTCAGCGAGATGATTGGCCTGTGGTGTGTGAGCATGTGGGAAAAATTAGGAAAACCAAAAGCATTGGAAATTATTGAACTTGGGCCAGGAAAAGGAACTTTAATGCATGATTTATTGGATAGTGTGAAACGAAGTAATTCCCATTTGTTAAAATCATTTATTCAATCTTTGAAAAAAGTGACTCTCATAGAGGCAAGTGACGCCCTTAAAGAAGTTCAGAAAGAAAAGTTAAAATCTTTCATGGATACAATCGAATTCCATTGGGAGAATAGATTTGAAAAATATACTGACATTACGGGTGATATTCCAGTTCTAATAATCGCTCACGAATTTTTTGATGCATTACCAGTCTATCATTTCGAGGTAGGTGATCTTGATATTTGTTTTTTCGTGTTTTAAAATATTTTCATCTTAATCAATTTTATTATTAATTAATTGTAAAATATGTAATATCAATTCTATTTAATTTGGATCGATCATACTAGTACACTGAACGTGGTTGGTTAGAAGTATTAGTTGATATTGACGACACGAAAGACAGTCCAAATCATTTCAAGTTTGTCTTATCACCAGGACCCACTATGGCGACAACCTTTGTGAGTCTTGTTGAAGGACCAAAAGAAATTGGAACGATTCGAGAAGTTTGTGCAATGGGAATTGGCTACGCAGAGAGAATTGGAGAAATTTTACATAACAGAAAAGGAGCTTCCCTCATCATTGACTATGGTAACGACTACCCAATGGGTTTCACATTACAAGGAATTTATCATCATGGATTTACACATTCACCACTGGAAAAGCCAGGTGAAGTAGACTTGTCAACATTTGTAGACTTTTCTTCTTTGAAGAAAGCTGTTGAAAGGTTCAAATCTGTTCGAGTATATGGCCCACAATATCAATCTGATTTCTTACATCAACTTGGTATGGACACTAGATTTGCCAAATTACTCCAAAATCCAAAACTTTCAGATGAACAAGTTGAAGCCATGATAAAATCTTATGAACGATTGACTCATCCAACACAGATGGGACATCACTACAAAGCCATGTGTATGGTGAATATGCCTTCAAAACAACCACCCACTGGTTTTGAAATTAATATTATTCCAACCAAAGAGGAAACTCCAAACATTTTATCAAAACGCATTCCTATGTCATCCATTGATTCATCCAAATCAGAGTCGACGATTAAGAAAGAAGGTGAAACATCGCCTATTAAGAAGAGAACTGTTGTAAAAAGCGATACTAACCCTTACATATAAATTCACACTGCTAATTATTGTCGATATGGATATATATTAGATTTTCTATCGCTATTTGAAGGGAGCTTCTCAAATTAATAATTCACCTTTTTTTATTTCCAATTTTGTAACTTACGGCAAAAAGTCCTCGTCATTTCTTCCCATTAAGGTTGACCATTAAATCCTCTTCTTTAGTGAATTATATCAAACGCATTTCACTCATGTACATCTTCAAATTCTTTATCTGCTCAGCTTCCTTGTTGAAGCTTAAGAAAATACTATTATCGATCGACGATCTCCAAAAATGTCCAATTTTTTGCTTCTCTTGTCTGCATCACTTTTACTCTTTAAACAAAATGGCTCCATCCACACCAACCACTCCTACTACCGGTACTACCACGAACAAGAAGGATAAAAAGGAAGAGGAATCAGCACCTTCTGGATTTTGTTTCCGAGCATTTACAGTGTTCCTGTGGTACATTGGATCATCGGTGATTTTTATTGGATTATTCGCTTTGCTTGCTTATTATTATGAAAACTTTTATTCAAAGGGAATTTTGAATCCTTTTGAAAAGAAATAATAACGAGGATCACAGAACAATCAAAATGGAGAAAATATGTGATCATCCTGTTTGTAGTACTAGTAAATCAGTTCAATGACATTCCGAGAAAGTAAATGTTGATATTCCCGAGTTCAAACCATTATTATTTCTATCACATAACGATCTTTCAGTTCTGAAATTGAAAATATAATGTAACTCCCTCGAAAAAATTGAAAGCACAACCTCCTCTTTTCGTGTTGTCTCCAATGTCTCTATCAGTCGTTCACAATCAAGATGAATCAATTTTTCATTTCAAATTAAACAAGTTGTCATCCTCTAACAGCAATGATGACCAGATATTGTCATCATTCGAGTGGTCTATTCTTCGTGTGGACACGTGTGGTGAATGGAGTGGTCCTTTATATTATGATTTTCTGAGTCGGAATGCAATGTTTCTAAGGGAACATTTGACACACTATCCTCCGCAAGCTTTTACCGATCTCTCATTCAGCATCAACAAGATGAAAGTATTGTCATCACCACACAACTTTTTTGTTTTTGTAAAAGATCCTCATCATACTTTCTATGAAGAATTTGTGGTCAAGAAGAACACGGAACATTCAACTGTTTCATCTGAACCATTGGATTATTGCGGAAATAACCATGACCAAAAGGAATTGCACATGTTTTTGAGAGAACACAAAATTATTGGAATTTGTGGAGGAAAACCAAATGATGGTGAGAGAATGGAAGTAGGTTATGCTCTCGATGAAGCATTTCAATCACATGGAATTGTCACCAATACTTTGAGAGTCCTTATTGAAAGAGCTTTTCGTACTGTGGAAACTCTGCAAGAAATTGAAATTGTTTGTCTTGCTTCGAATCTGAGAAGTTCACAAGTGGCTCATCGATTGAATTTTGTCTTGAATGACGAGAAATCCAAAAAGGCCTCATTGAAGGAGAATTGCAATTTGCAAGTGTATGTTTTGAAGCGAAGTTATTAGGAAAATTGTGTGAAAAACCGCCTTTCCTAGCCGTTATTGAATTAAAATTTTACTTTAAAAAAAAAGGAAATGAATATTCTGAGTGGCCTCTTTGGCCGAACCGATCACACTCGCAGCAGCAGCAAGAATAAGGCTTCTTCGAATACGACTCCACTCTCGGTCGACGAATCCTATGATGATGAATCATCCTCTCTCGATTACTATGACGATGATGAAGTCCATGAGGAGGAGGCTGCTTTAATGTCTCCAAATTGTGCTTTGGAACATGCCGATGATCAACAATTTCTTCACAACCATCCAACCATGAAGAAAGGCTTATCATCTGATGTACCTTCCAATCATCATCATGCTACGACCACCAAAGCATCAATGGCTGCTGCAAATCCCAACTCTTCGTCTGACAACTTCACCTCCGTATCCTCTCTAAACCAAGTCAGTTGTAGCAACAACAACAAGTCTCTTCTTGCTTCTGTCCATCTGACTCAACCCTCCGATATGGACATGTCCATGCTCTCATCCCTGAAAGCAGATATTGGATTCATCTCAAAAGCACCACAGAAAGCTCATCCAGCGTGTGCTGTGGGTGTTTTTGAGCTTTCTAACCTTTCCTCTTTCCGTCCTCCTCCATCCTTACATGAAGAGGAGGATGGAATGGTGGTTCAACCACTCTCTTCATCCTCTCAAGAGAACCACTTTCTTTCTACTCCCACAAAGAATCCAAGAGTCTTCTCTCAACACAGTGATGTTGAACCAGAGAGTGAAGATGGACTCAGCTCTTACAGTTTACCAAGTAGTTGTAAAAGTGATCGGATGATCTACACCCAATTCAACCATAATTTGAATACCAGTGGTGGCAGTAGTAGTATTAGGAGAATGAAAACTAATGGTAGTTACTCTTCGAAATCACATGTTGTTGCCCGAAAGGAATATCTAGCCTTAACCAATTCTCTCCAATCGTTTTTAAAGGAACTTTCCGAACAAGTGCTCTCCCATCATGCCCTTACTGAAAAGGCAATGAATAGAATGTTGAAGGAAGATCATCAAATACAAGGAACCATGATGAATGAATGGAGAGAACATGTGGAGAGGGATGTGAAGGAACATTTGAAAGAATTGAAAACTTTTGTTCAAGACCAATATGAAAACACTCGCACGGTGTGCCAACACCATTTTGAAACTTTGATGAGCAATCATGATGAGAAACAGAAGGAATGCATTCGTGAGTTACAGATCGTGATTGAGAATAATCGTCAAGAAATCAAAACATTGAAGTTATTGGTTGCAGGAATTATAGGACTTTCCCTCTTGTGTGTGATTGGCCAAATTTATTGCATTTCTTCCACGAATCATCGCTAACAAGAGATGAATGATGATTTATACGTGATAACGTGACATTCATTGTAAACATTGTGTCGTCTAAAATGGCTCATTTCGTGGAGTCGACAAGGGTCGTTTGGAAAGACCTTAATGTCAACTTGCCAGACACGAGTTTGAATTCAATACCATCATGCAGAACATGAATGTATGCCACGATTTGACACTCATTGAAAGGAATTACGATGGCTCTCACTCGACAGTTCTTCTTGAACCCATTTCAGTAGTAAGTGTGAAGAATTCTGAGCACTGTTCGAATGAAGGTTGAGTGAATTGGCAAACGAACCTTCAATCACACATGTAAAAGTACCAACATATTCGCATTCACCAATATGGAGAGACCAAAATCACACTTTAAGTCATGGCTTGATGTAAATATCTGGAGACATTCATGAATTTTATTCAATAGTTCAGAACCAATCAAAGTTCAGAAGAAAAAAAATGTTTCAAGCGTGTGCTATTCTTCTCTCACCGACCGCTTGTTCTCCGACCACAACGGCAACCACGACAAGTAAATTATTGGCAGCAGCGGCAGCATCCTCTTCTTCGGATCCATATCCGGGTGGGAGTAGTGAATTTGATGCACGGATTGGATCACTCTCACGAAAAGGCTCGTATCAGCAACAACAAGGCTCATCATCCTCGGGATTGGGAGTCAATTCTTCCATATTGAACCGAATGAGTGGAATGGGATATAATGGTAGTGGAGGAGGAGGAACGAGTGTGAGTGGAACGAGTGGACATTCCACCTTGTCGATTACGAATCGAAGTTCAAATTCTGCGACTGGATCGACGGCGAATGTGTTGTTTGGAGGATATTCGTATAATTTTGATAAACAAAAATTGTTGAAGGATTATTTGAAAAGTAAGTGATGATATGATGAAAAGGTCCTGTACATGTGAAAATCTGTCAACTGTCACGTGACATCTCTTATCGCATTTTGTATATAAAATGAAAACGTACGTTCAAAAGAAAGAGGACACACTGTAGATTTTACAGAGAAACAGATGAAATTATTTAAGGAATGTACAGATGATTTACCTTTTACCCCTATTGCTGTTTATTATGATCCACAAACTTGTATTTTACAAACAGTGCTGGAAAGCGGACATTTGATTCATTGGAAACTTCATCCAAAAACATCAGATGTTCAGTTAGTGCAAGTAGACAGGTCATTCTACGAATTGATGGACTCCAGGTTACTCTCTTCTGGAGTCATTTGTAATGAATTTGTCATTGTTCAAACAGTGAACGGAGAATTGAATTTTGTTGAAAATCCTCTCTTTCAAAATTATGCATCTATTTTTGCAGAATCGTTGGGAAATACGAGAAGAGGAACTATTTTATCACTTGGAAGTAGCAACACACAAAATATCAAACTGATGATGGCTAAAACTCAAGAAGAGACGTTGTTAAAATCAATGAAAATGAATTTACCAAAAACATATCTCTGTGGTCAAGCCACTAGAAATTCTCTCCTTATTGCGCAAATTAGCTTACGAGGAACTGAAGACAGGTATGTTGTTTAATTATATGTATTGAAGAGTTCAATATTCAATTCTTTAATATTCAATTTTTCAATACTCTTAATGATCATACAGAGAAATGATTCAAGTTATTGGTACTGTTCAAGCAAGTCGTCTCATTGTATTCTATGCATTCAGTAATTTCCGATCGAACACTTTTCACACTTTGGAATTGAGTAGTGACTCAATGAGTGTGGTATGGTGTGTTTACGAAATTATTGGAAAACAAGTCAAGAAGAGCAAGTACAAAACCATAGAGACTGAGAGTGAAATCACATGTTGTGCAATTGGTCCCAGTGAGAAACATGTGTGTATCTGTTGTGCCAATGGAGAGGTAAAACTGTTCTCCTCGTTCAAGCTTTCTTTTTCTGGAGATTCCAGTAACAAGGCATCCAAATTCAAATGTATCACTGTTCAAACTCTTCCTGGAAGATTTAGACCAAGCCATGTCGAATGGCATCCTTCAGGTTCAATGCTTCTTGTTGCATCACCTAACGAAATTTGTTTGTTCGATTGTGGCCTTAATTTTATTGATTTTCAAATACCGTTGAGAAATGCTGTTGTAAAATGTATCACTCCAACCAACATTCTGAGGTATGTATGGTTTGTGAAAATCTGAAACTGATTGAGAATTTTCATGCATGAATAGTCAACCGCTTCTATTTAGTTCTGTACAATTTATGACAAATGGAGAGTCCATTGATTCATCACTGGCTTTAATTGATTCAGGTGGTAGTAGCTTGAATCCTGGAACACCACGCAATTCCCTAAATTCACCAAGAGGTTTTTTAGGAAGAAAAAAGCATCAAGCTGAAATTCCTCAGCCATTACAAAAAGGAACAATGTTGCCCTATGAACGTCTGTTGATATGCTTTGAAAAAGGACCAATTTGCATATTTAAAATTGATTTTGGATTATTAAGTGCTTTCATTGACAATAACATTGAGCCTGCATCTAATGCTCATTTTCTTTCTATTCACCTTAATATTCACAACAAGCTGAAAGAGGGTTACAGCATCATTAGAAATTTGACAAATGCCAAAGAATTCCAACTCTGTCTTAAAGAATTCCTTTCCTACCTTGTCTCTAGAATTCATGTGGACCCTGCCTCTGAAGAATTTTTGGACATGCTATTAGAAAAATATGCTGCTCTTCACAAACATTTAGAACCAGACTCATATTTCCACACGCTCTACAAGCGATACTTTTTGTATACCCTAAGAAAAGGTTTCTACGAGAAATGTTTCCAAATTGCTCACCATCTTAATGATCCTACTCTATTTGAACACTTGTACAGATTCTGTCTTGCCCAAAATTATGACTCTCTTGCCTATCTGTCCATACAGCATGCAAGTGATACCTTTAAGAATAAGGAAAAACAAGTTCAACAATTCTTCAACGAATGTGTGCAATACGAAAAATCAAAGAATAAATAAATTATTTGTTGTTTGTAGTGCAATTCAAAACATGCTCTGTTCGTAAGGCTTCATATTTCATGGTTAGATCAAAGAGCTGTTCTTCTCGTTTAAACAGCTTGGATTCCAATTCTTGCTTTGCCAAGATTAATTGCTCGAATTGTTCTTCCAAATCCCCATGCTCTAAATTATCTCTATTTTGGGTGTAATAATTATAATAATCCTTGAATGTCTCGGTTTTGTCTCTTTCCTCAGCCATTTGCGTAATTGTTTGCTTTGCTTGTTCTTGAAGATAAGAGTTTGTTATTCTTTCATTTTGGAGTTGAGAAGAAAGCATTTCAATATGTTTTTCGAGTTCCTTTTTTGTTGCTTTCAATCCTTCCACTTTTTCTTCTGTATTCTTGAGACGATTTCTTAAGGATTCAACTTCTCTTTTCATTATTGACTCTTGAGGTGATTTTGGCATAACCTTAAATAGCCTTGTGTCACTGTTACTCAAGATAGCTTCCAGCTTCTCCTGTTGCTGCTTGAGTTCATTATCTTTCTTTTTAATGATCGATCTCATCTTTTTAACTTCCTCTTGAATAGAAAAAAGCGATGCAGACAATGCTAAATTCTCCTCTTTTTGACAAGACAATTTGAGTTTGTACGATTCAAGCTCTCTTTTAAGGGTTGCATTCTCTCTTCTCAATAATTCCTCTTCGGTTGAATGGTCTGGCTTTTCAACAATACTTTCCCATGCATTGGATTTCAGCAAATTCTCAAATCCTGATGTTGAGCTAATAGTTTCTTCGTTCCTTTTCAGCAAGGACGAATCGGAACTGTTATTGGTTTGGGTTTGAGTTGCCACAAATTGATCATTAGGAACCTTTGCAGTCCATGTTTTTCTTTGATTTGGGACATAATTGCTGCTCACAACGATAACTTCTCCTACGTCGCCCTTACTATGTCTGAACATGATGATGCTATCAGAATTAAAACGTTTTGAACGCGATCCACCAACGTGATGAGGGTTGGAAATGATTAATTTTTTTTCTACTGAACTGTAATTTTCAAAATCATTCAAAAGCAAGCAGCTCGAGAATTGTTACAATTCATTTTCTTCGAGAGTTTATCAGAGGCGTGCGTATTTAATGCCTTTCAAAGACCGCAAGGTATTCATAAAACCAATCGGGAGTGTCGTAAGGGTTGTGCCATTCATGCGCGTGAGTTGAATACCGTTGCAACAGGATCATTACCTTTTCTTTCTGACCCTTCAAAGAAATGATTTAAATATTCGAATCGGAAATGAGAGAGTCGTCTTCTCACACAAGCAAACAAAAAGAATTAAAAAATGAGTGAAGTCGCAAAAGCCTTGCAGACCGTCAAGCAAAATATTTACCAAACAGCAAAGGTAATTTTGACGATGACCAAACTTGGTGACAAACTTAGTGTTTTTTTGTGTACATTCAAACATTTGATTATCGGAATTGATGTAAAATATTTTGGACGATATTAATGAACATAGTTATTTGGAAGAGCTGAAAATTCGGTGCGTTTGGTAGCTGTCAGTAAGACAAAATCTGTTGAAATGATTAAAGAATGCTTTGATGCTGGTCAAGAACATTTTGGAGAAAACTACATTCAAGAAATTTGTGAAAAAGCTCCTCTTTTACCAAAGGAAATCAAATGGCACTTTATTGGACATCTTCAATCCAACAAGGTCAAGCAACTTGTGGAAAAAGTGGAGAGTCTGTACATGGTCGAAACTGTGGATAGAGTGAAAATTGCTCAAGCTCTCGAAAAAACATGGTCCAGCACAGGTAGAGATCGTAAGCTTAATGTACTTGTTCAAGTCAACACGTCTAATGAGGAAAGCAAATCAGGAATTTCTACAATCAGCGAATGTGAGGAAGTTATAAGATACATTATGGGTAAGTGTAGCAGCCATTAATGATCGTTTATCATTGTTTGGATTTACATCAATTTCCAGAACAATGTCCACATTTGAATCTCAGAGGACTAATGACCATTGGAAGTTATGAGCACAGTCAAGACCCTGAAAGAAATCCTGATTTTGAAAAGTTGGTGCAATTCAAAACTGAATTATTTGAAAAAATAGCTGAATTGTCACAAATTACCCCATTCGAATTAAGTATGGGAATGTCACATGATTATGAAGTCGCCATCAAATATGGTAGCACAAATGTGAGAGTGGGATCTGCAATTTTTGGAGCAAGAACGCAAAATCCAAATTCTACAGCCGACCAATAAACATTGCATCAATAAATAAATTAAATAAGCTTTAACCTTTGTCTGTCATGTTCCGAGTCAGTAAAAGGATTAGATCTCTTTTTTGATTCATCATCATCATATTCTTCAAAACTTGCTAAAGCGTCTGTATGCATCGTATAATGTTGTTGTGGAGGAGGTGGAAAGTAGGATACTGATTGAGTGGGTTGAGGATGGTTAGTAATTGTCATATGGGAAGTATTAGAAACAAGAGCAGGTGCTTCATCCTCTGTTTTAAGGGCAGAGTCTTTGAGCATTCTGCAAAATGATCGCAGCCGTCGGTATTTGTTGGTTATATATTCAATTAATAATTTCCAATCCTCATCTTTCTTTTCCAATGTAAAATAGGATTTTGTCGAAAGAATAAGCTGTACAAATTTTTTGTAACCGTTCACACCTGCACTGCTCTTGAGTGTGATTTGGAAAAGTCCTCTCAAGCTCGTATGAATTTGTCTCATGTAGGCATGAAGATGAAGATCAAGCTGAGCTATGTATTCCATTAATATTCTCCGTTGCTCTTGAAGTACTGAGTCTTCATTTTCTATTTCATCCATTTGCTTTAAAACTGTGGTGGTTGTGAAAGAATAGTAATAGGATGTTTCTTCTTTGGGTGTTACTGGAGATATCCAGGCAGCCATTCTCAAAAATGCTAATACAGACTGTCTATCCGTAATATTCTCAGGGCGTATTATAAAGTTGTAGACTTTGGAGAGAAGTATATTGGCTTGAACGACAGTTTCTTTTTGGTTTTGTTGTGAAAATGCAGCATAGGACAATAACTGAAGAACTAAATGGAGGTATTCGCTATCCATTTGAAGGAATTGTTCATGGTCATTGACAATGATATCATCAGCAGTAAATTGTCCAGAGTCATTCAGGTCTGATGTCATAAAGTGAATATTATCAATACTTGGTGTTGATAATCCAACAAGTTTTACAGCGTATGCCATCAGTCCACCAATGTTTTTCGGTAATACAGTGCTCATGCACGATCGTATAATTTGTACAGTTCTACTGAAATTTGGGTGTTTTTCAATTTCCTCCATTTGCTCCATAAACAGAGACATGATATTTACAAATTTTTTCGCTTCAGTATCTCGTTCAGGTTTGTCTTTTATCCTTTCCAAGTGTTCTACACATTTTCTAACAAATTCGTCTTCTTTAGGATTTTCTCCAAATGCTGAAAGGTCAGCACCATCTACTTTTATACGGTGCTTTTTCTCTTCTATTAGCTCTTCCAGTAAAATCTCAACGAGAGGGCCTTCCTCTTTTGCATCTGAGCAAAACTTTTTCACTTCGTCAATGAGACCTCTATTTCTTAACGAGAGTAAAATAATACTTTTCATAACCATGATTAATCCAAATCCAATCTCAGAATTCTCTGTCACCAGCTTGTACACTTTGTCGTTTGTATCAAGAATAAATGGATCTTCTTCCGACTCGTGCTTCTTGGAATGATTATCTTTTTGGTTTGGTGAGTGAATATAGTTCAATAAGTTTGTTTTTTTCCAAACAGCCTCAAGCTCTTTCTCCAGCTCCACAACTTTTTCGGTTGGTGTAAGTTGTAGAAGGTCGTCATCCGCATTTTCTGAGTCGTCCAAACTTGACGTTGAGTTGTTACTGTTGGTTGTTGACATGGAGCCAGAGGTAGATGGAGTATTTTGTTTGAAATTGCATTCAATCACACATTCGGTTACTTGTAGAAGAATTTTTGCCTTCTCATCCAACAATTCTTTCTTTGATTTTCGTTTTCCTTTCTTTTTTTGCTTGCTTTCACCTGGTGTTTGTACAACATAGCATAACACTTGGCGAGCGAGTTGAGGATCAATTTTTCCTTCTTTCATTATTTTGCTTTTGATATTACCGTCTTCAATCCCTTTCAGAATTTTAGATTTGACCGTAAGATTGGATATTTCATCCAAAATTCTCTTATTTTCTCGTGTCGCCATCTCTTTAATTCCATACCAGAATATCTTGCCAGTGTAATCTCCTTTAAGAAGAATATTGTCGAGGTCAAAAATTGGTTTTTCCGTTGAAGTGGATGATTCCTTGTCGGTTGAATTTTCTGTGTTCGTATTGTTTTTATCCCCATTATTGGATATATTACTAGCGGTGTCAGCACACGACGATGATGATGTTACAGAAGGATTTGATTTTTCGGATATTGAAGAGGTTGAAATGTTGTTATCGTCGGAAGAAAGTCTAGACGAAGAATTCAAAGGATCTAAATTGCGGTTACCATTTGATAACTGATGATGATCACTTCCATTATTCATCACAACGTTATGGTCGATTGGGTTTTGATTGGAAACAACCGATGAATGCTGAGCATGATGATGGGAATTCAATGATTCAAAGTCGCTCATTTTTTATACGTTCAAAATGTTCGTTTAATTTTCGGCAAATTGCTGGATGTTGAAAATTGATAATAATGTACACTGTGATTGTGGTGAGATGGTGGTGGTCACAATCCCTCAAAAACAATTTATGATGATTGAGGCCATGAGAGTAAATGATTACTTAAATTTGGTTGCATAAGCATCTCCAAAGAGTTTTACAAGTACATTATGGGTGGGGGTATATTCTTCTTTTTTCATCAAATCAAATTCACGTGTGAACAAAACAAAATGTTTGAATAACGTGTTAAGGTGTGCAGACACGCCAACGTTATTGATATACTGTCCATGACGATGGTAAATGTGTGCGAATACTCGAAAGAGTCTTGAAAATATTCTCTTTACAACTTCTTTGACTGAAAGTGGAAGTGAATGGTTTGTCGAAAATAATAATAATTAAATTCATAAAATGAATTTTCAAACTTACATTTCTTGGGATATGCTCGTTCATTTTCAATAGGGAATGCTTTTGGATCATCAAATTTTGTTTCTATCCAATCACACAACAGTGAGATGTAAAGCGGAGCTGATACACTCGTTGCTTGGTGATATTGTGGATTGTTTGATTCTTCGTCAACCCATCGATATTCATAGCAGTCACCTCCTGTCATACATGGGCATGACATCTCTGTGCAATCAGTGTTCAATTTCATACTATCAATTAAAAGAAAGAGGTTCTCGTGGAATTCGATGGCATGCTGTGCGATCCAATCCTTCTCATTAGTGTCGGATGGTAATTTTACTAACTCCTCCAATTCTTGGACGCTGGTAGCAAGTCCCGATACGTGAACCGATTTTCTGTGAGTGAGTCCCGAAGAAACAGGGCTGCCTGGAGAAGAGCTGATAGAAGGCTGAACAAACACGGATCTCTGCCTTTGTTTGAATTTGAAAAAGTTAGTCATCATTTTTCTTTTGTGAAAACAATTTCTTGCTGTCAGTTGGCAAGATCTTGGTTCCTCCTGTGCAAAATGGAGGTGTCACAGAAATGAATGGTTTCCTTTTTGTTCGTTGCTGGTTGCCTTTGTTGGATGAGAATCTTATACTGATCACTCTTTTTTGCTTCTAGAACCTGTCATTGTTGCTGCGAACGAGGGAGAATCAAAATTGATACTCATTGCTCCAATTCGTGAAGACGAGGATGTTGGGTGATGGTTTACATTCCCTCTGTGTTGTTGTTGAGTGGTTGTCTTTTTGTGTTGGTTATGGTGATTCTCTTCTGTTATTTCTACATCATCGTCTTCCAAAATTAGGGAAAGAGGAGTGGCTAGTGCAGTTTGTTTCTGAAGAACATTTTGAGTCAACGTCTTGTTTTCTGGAGGAGCGAGCAAGGTTTTAGGGTTGATGGCTAGATCGGAATTACTTTTAGTTGTTATTGATGGATTTTCCTCGTGCTCATGATAATTCAATGAATTATGAAGTCGTATCACCTCTTGTTTTAATTTAGAAGCCTTTTTCATGAGCCTTTGCTTTTTAATTCTCAAGGCCTGCAAACAATTATTGATCAATTGCTCTTCCGAAATCCATGAAGAAATCTCCGATTGAAATTGGTGTTGTTGCGATTGAAGAGTTTGATGAGCTTGCTCCGAGAGTATGGCAATATTTGACACTAGGTATTGGTATGTGTTTACATTTTGTGGAGGCAGTGTGGGATGTTGATGATTCGGAGAACGAGAAAGGTGACTCATATTGTCTCCAGATTTTTTACTGTTCGAGTCGCCGTTAGAAACTTCTACAGAAAGGGTGAAGCACTCTGTTGTTCTGAATATGAATGTTGAGCTCAAAACTTGGCCTTAATAGTCATGACTTATGGAAGCCAACAGTAGGTTTCAGCTCTTTCAATTCTCATCCTTGACTCGCACCATTCGTGGAGAAAAAGAAAACATTGGAAACAATCTAAATAGGGTAATTTACATTAATGACTTGAGCAAATTGGTGTGGTGATCAAGCAATTTGTTGTGTGTATGAACGCACCTTTCAATTCATTCTTCCACCTTTAATAAAAACAACAACCTGAGCTTCAACCACCAAAATCATCCATCCCACAGAGTGTCTCATGCCCGATCCTTTGAGCAATTACTTATTGCAAGGACCTTCATCCGGCAATATTGAAGCGTTGAGTCAAGTTGACAAAAACATTGAATCTCCATCACTCTCCATCGTTTCAAAATCAGAAACTCATTCGCCAACTTTTGCAATTCCAAGCACAATCACTTCCACAACAGAAGAAAATCCTGTCGCGGCTGTAAAAGACAAAATCCGAAGAAAGCTGTTCAGAAGAAAGAAGAATCATCGCATTGAGTTGCCTGAAAGCCCTTCACTCTCCATTCAATCGTCCTCTTCTTCATCGTCACTTTCAACACCTTATTTGAAAATACACATCAAAATAATTCGTCTCTAGCCAACCACGACGAATTGCATTCTCAGCAACAACAACAAAGATACTCAGTGGCGAATACCCTCTCGAGTGATGCTTCTCCTTCTCTCAAAGATCTAGAAATGAGAAGACACTCCACCACAACCCATTCTCCCTTATTACGAACTCCTCCATTCCATCACGAAAACTCCTCCACGACGGACCCTTCCAACACAAATCAATTTCAGACACAGCCCTCTCAGTTGTCGAACGATGACCGATCATCGCCTCTGATCAGCAACAATGCGTTCTCAGAAGCTGTTCCAACATCAAAATTTCAAAAAGAAACCTTTCGAAATCCGAAAAGTGAGACTCCAGTACCTCCATCACCCTCTCGTGAAGAAGACCCAACAACGCCTCCTTTCGTAGCTACTGCAACAGAGGAGGCGTCATCATCAAACCAACCCAACACTACTGGAATAATACTCGAAGAGAAAACGACGAAACCAACAACAACCACTCAACACCCAACTACGGCGGAGAGCATTTGCGCTGCTGCTTCCAAGTCGTCGTCCTTCTTATCGCCCTCTAAAAAAAGTGTTGCTTCTCTTCCGACTGGTTCTTCTCATACAATCTCATCAACTTCACCACCGATCAAAACAAAACAGCAACAACAACAATCAGGCAAAACCTCTTCTACTGCCATGGCAATGGATAAGTTTCCTTCTCCGAGTGATAGCAGTGGTGGATTGGTGATGAGTGATGTAATGGTTCAGGCAAACACTCCATCTGCTCAGCAACAACAAGTAGAGACTGGAGGTTCACCTGCATTATCCTCTCCGATAGCGATCAAGAACGCTTCCAGCAAAGCCATTGACGAGTTTTTATCAAAATCACCTTCTAACAGAGATGATTCAGTACCATCTTCTACAGATAAAACTGTCAATTACAACATGGCAAACTCTCGTGCTGATGAAAGTGAAGAGAGTGAAGAAGATATTGAAGAGGAAGAAGAGGATGAATACGACGAAGAAGAAAGTGACAATGAGGAAACGGAGCAAGAATCAGAGGAAAACAAATCTTCAATGCGTGAGACTTTGACTTCAACAAGAGCTGCTTTGGATATTGAAGATTTGATGGGAGTAAAAACGATGATTTCTCCCAAAGACTTGCAAACAATCTCATATGAAGTGAATGAAAAATTGAATGAATCAGTTCAAAAGGAATTCAATTTAGGACCTGACGAACAAGTATTAGATTCTTTCCTTTGTGCATATTATGAAAGCAAAATGCCACAACAGGGCAAAATGTATATTACCCAAAATTTTGTTTGCTTTTCCTCAAATATTTTTGGATACAAAATCAATGTAAGTTAAATAATTATTTTGGAAGTTATTATGAGTTGATCAATGATATTTGGAATGTTGCTTGGACAGCTGGTAATTGCATTCAGCGATATCAAACGTATTGAAAAAAGAATGACAGCCATGATTATTCCAAATGCTATTGAAATATTTCTTAAGGACAATACTTCACATTTTTTTGGCTCATTCGTTTTCAGAGATAATGTATATAAGGTGCTTCTTGCACTCTGTTCTCTTCATGCTAAAGCAAGAGGAAATATCTTACTCAATTTACAAAACACTATACCTCAAACAATGGAATCCAAGCAATCAGAGCAACTTTTAAGTACGGAAGATGAGAACGAAGAGCAAGAGGATGAGCCAAACAGCGATAATGACCAAGAATATGATGAGGAAGGAGATGAATCAGATGATGAACAGACTGAGGATGATACTCAATTAGTTGAACTTAATTCTCAACCTATCGTGGAATCGCTACCCAAAAATAATGATGCCAACCAACAGCCATCTTCGATGGGAACTCCAACCAAAAATGGCAAAACGGGAGACTCTGGTGAATCTAACAACAACGGCAGTAAGGAGAACTCTAATTCAGGAGGGGATGACAAGAAAAACGAGAAGAGTGAAAAGAATGAGAGGAACGAAAAAAACGATAGGAATGATAAACAAGACAATAATGAAAATAACAACAATCAAGAGGAAGAAAACGATGATGAAGACGATGAATTCGATGGCCTTTACCCTGAAGAGGATGACAAGATAACTGGTATTCAAGAGTTACCAGCAGGAGATTTCTTTGCCGATCCTGATAAAATCAAACCTAAGGAAATTGTCACTGATATTTTACCTGTAAGCATAACAGATGCATGGTATATTCTCAAGTCAGATAATACTCATTTTCAAAACGAGCATCACAAGTCACGAGAAGAAACGAACGTACAATATACGCCTTATGTAAAAGTGGCGAATAATCCTGGAATTATGAGAAAAGTATTCTTTGTGGCCAAAATTAATAACTCCATTGGTCCAAAAAGCAGTAGAATGGAATGTGTCGAGCGGGCAGTTCTCTGTAAAGGAAAGAAGAAAATTATTAATCAAATTAGTACTTTTGGCCTCGATATTCCGTTCTCTGATACCTTTAGGGTTAATAATTATTGGATTTTCGAGGATATTGATGGGAAGTCGTGCTCAATTAAGATCTTGTCAGGTGTCTATTTCTTGAAATCTTCTTTGTTGAGATGGAAAATTGAAGAAGCTGCCGATAAGGAATCAAAAACAGCTTTAACATTATGGATGGCTCAGGCAAAGGAAACAATTACTAATGCAAAAGCAAGTGGAGATTTACCATCGCTCAAGAAATCCAGCAAACCAAAGAAGAAGAAGGCTCCATCCAAGGAAACTAAACGACGTTCAAAACGTAAATCTATCAAGTCAGAAGCAGCCTCTACATCACCAACAGCTGCCTCTGCCAAAGCAATTGATTTCTCCAGTGCTTCACAACAAGCAGCTAATCCTTTCTCCAGCCCTTCTCCATTCACATCACCTCCTTCAACACCAGATGCAGATATGCTCTCCAAGGTTATGAATTTTATTTTCAACATTCCTACCTATCTATCCTCCAATATCAGTCTTCCAGCATGGGTATTTCTTTCCATAATACTGATGTTAATATTTTTAATCTTCTCCCAACAATACACCATCATTCAAACGGTGAAACATTTGGAACACAATGTACAGACCTACAAACAACAAGCAGTACTCTTTGAGCAAGAGCTCAATCACCTTGTATTTAATATTTCTGAGCTTAACACGAGCAAGATTGTGGAGAGTAGCAGGCAAATTCAGAACCAGCTGTCTGAATGGTTGGCAGCCAAGAACGAACTGTACAAATCCCATATCGATAATGAGCTTCTCCATTCGCTTCTGTATGAACTAGCTGAACTGAAAAATCTCATCAAAAAGAAGGATGCAGGTTAATCTATTTGACTACAAAGTTGTATTGATAAACTCTTAACGAGTCATTGAATATGTACTTGCATTCAATATTAACAACAAACCTGAGTATTGAGGATGGACGAGCGTTACATTAAAGATTGTAACGTTTGATCGTACGCCCAAAAAAAATTTATCACTCTCATCAGACATCCGCATCCTCGCCTTATCTTTAGCAACATGAGTGAGAACGACTTACTTAAACTCAGTGTTCGTAATAACGCCTTGTCCAAAGTGAGGAACTATGAGTCTGAAGGAGAGCTTCCTCCACATAAATCTCAAAATGATATCCCCTCAATATCACCCATTTTACAAAGAAGCCCGACTCTGGACTGCGATGATGGCAAACTTTTCAATACACTTCAAAAGAGCCAAGACGAGTTATTCAAACAACTTGGGCTAAAGGATCTGAAAGAGCTGTCGGATGAGGATTTTGCCAAGAAGATTTCAAACATTGCATCTTCAGCCAGTTTGGATGATATCCATTCCGAGCTTCCTGAGGTTGGAGATCACGAGTTTGAGGCCTCCGTAACTCAGCTTGCAAAGCTTCTCAGCGAAGCAGATATTGACCCAAAGAAGAGCATGGATGATTCCGAGATGAGATTAATGACAAGTATGGGCAAGATTGGCTTTGCAAAAAAGGGTTCACACAGCCCAGCGAAGAGTGTTCCCGATTTCAAGAGCTACCTTGAGAGCCATTCTAAAACAGATAACACTGCCAATGGCACTATGCTTGGTCCTGTATGGGATTCTGTTGCACCAAGTATCAAGTCAAGAATGCAGCGTTCCATTTCTGCGTTCCGAGAACACTTGACCATGGAAGAGGGTGGTGAAGAAACCTTAAATGTGCTAAACAAAATCAACAGCGAAATCCAAGCAGGCCCACCAAAGAAAGAGCCCTTTACTGAAGAAAAGTGGGCCGAACTTACACAAAGGTTGAGCCGACCATATGAAAAGAAGGCTAAGAAGATTGAAAAAATTATCAGCGAAAGAGAAGAAGAATATTCCAAGCAAAACACTTTTCAGCCAGCCATCAATGAAAGATCCAGACTGTTAGTAAGCAGTAGCTTAGATGATCGTGTTAACACATTTCTTCAAGAAAAACAAAAGAATATAGAAAAGAAGAAGGAAGAGGTTGCCAAACTAGAGGAAAATGAGCTAAAGTTTAAGCCTGAAATTACAAAAAAGTCGCAAAAACTGAATAGGGACGTAAATCTGTTGTTACATTGGAGCGAGGAGAGAAAACAGAAATTAGAATCACTCAAGACTGCCGTCGATCAGGAACACCTGGAACCATGCACATTCAAGCCTGTACTAAGCACAAGATCTAGAAAAATTGCAGAGAAATGTTTAAAAAAACAAGGAACAAATACCTCATTTCCTCAATCGACAGATGTGTTTGAGAGAAATTATGAATGGGAATTTATCAAAAACCACAAAAAGCGAAAGTTTATTGAATCATTTATCAGAATGGAAAAGGCTCTCCACAATCCAAATATCACCATAAAAGCTTCTAGCTTAAAACGAGACGGGCCATTTGGAGACAGATTGTACAAGCAAGGATTGGAATTCCTTGAAAAGAAAGAAAAAACAAGAGAAAATTTGCTTTCAGCGTTGTATCAAAAACGAGGAGCTGGCTGCGTTCAACAAAAAGATGATCCTTACTTTGGAGACGCAGAGGATCGTGTAGTAGAATCGGGCTCAAAACTCACAGAGGAGCAAATTTATGAATTAATCAAGCAATACGCACTTGATGTTGATGACGATCCACAATTCGCAGAAGGGAAAACACAAGACCAAGACAAGCAGGAGGAAAATATAGTGTCTACACCTCCTGACCACGAGGAGGACATGTTTACAACAGACCCTCAAGAAAAGTATGCCAAAACAATGGAAACACTTAGATTATTTCGTCAATCACAACTCTCTCAAAAAGCTTGCAACGAATAACATTGTAATATAGTGCCTAGGCCGCAAATCCGTCTGAAATATCCTCCATCTATGCCTTAGTCCAATCACAATAAAATTGACAAAGATTTTCTCAAGAATTCCAGTAAAAAACAGCTCAGCGGAAAAAAAGAAACGCAAGAAGGGTGAAATCAGAGACGAGTCAATGATACGAAAAGCTTGATAAATCAAATAATAATAATAATTATTGTGAGCTCAATAACATTCGATCTGTCACAATGTTCTTCCTTACCACAAGAACGCATGAGAGAGTACGATTGGGTGGAAAGGGAGACTAAGATCACAACAGAATTCAATTCAACATGATAATTAGCCACTCTTGTCGTAATCATTACAAGAAAAATTGGGCTGTAATCTTAATTCTCTTTAATCTGATTAGATTTCTTGTGCCCTTTTCGTGCAGAAATGACAATGTCATACATCAGTCCTGTAAAAACAATCAGTACTCCAAGCCATTGAATAAAGCTCATTTCGTGCCCAAACCTGAAAACGCTCCACAAAATTGTAAAAAATTTGCGTGTTGTAGTAATGATAGATAATTCCAAAGTTCCAAACACTGCAATACACCAAAAAATAAAGAATTGTCCCACCGTCATTGCAACACAAAAAAGAATGATATGATAAATTATGACTGTATGTCTAATGCAAAAAGAAACAGCTGGAAAAAATTGATCATAATAAAACATTGAGATGGCCACAAAAATAGTTGCATAACTATTCATATAGAGCATAAGCTCATCTCCAGTGGGCTTGTCTCTAAAACTTTTCATTAAATCTTGAATTGAGTTAGTGGAGCCGTCTGCAGCAAGTGAAATAACCAGCAAAATCAATCCCCAAATATTATTGTCATGTGGTCCATCGTGTGAATGTTTATGTCCGAATCGATCAATCATAAATACTGAAATTCCAATCGTCGTCATGATAACAGCAACAATCCGCGAAAATTCATACTTTTTTCGAGCCACTAACATGCCCATCAACATGACAGGAATCATCTTACAACTTTTTGCCAGTACTTGCGTTGGATAATTCACATAGAGTAATGCAGTATTACTCGAACTTGTTGCTACCACATATGCAAAAGAAGCAGCAATGAAATATAGTTGAGGAACATTGGAACGCCTTCCATGCTCACTGGGATGCCATCTTAATTTGAGAAATACCACAAGAGCGTTCAAAGCACATTGCAAGAACACTAGAAAAAGAGGAAAATTGAAAAATTCAGAGGATGTGGATGATGAGGAATCATGAGACGAATGATGATGATGATGATTCGTTGTTGTTGATGTTTCAGTAGAAGAGGAAGAATCATTATCTCCTCCGTAGGGTGTTCGTGTAATTTGTTCTTGATACGAAGACATGATCATGAATGAAATATAAATTCCGGCGACCATTTGGGCCAAATCAAAGGCTGATTTTAGGAAGGATGAGAGTGGTTTTTCGGTTGTTGAAAGTGGTGATGTAGTTTGAATGGGAGTGGTTGGAAAGTGATGTTTTTGGTAATGATGATGAGGCTTAAAGACAAACGTCGGAGAGTAATGGCCTCGTTCAACTTCTTCCATTTGTCTAGCATATTGATTTTCAATGGTAACATTGGCCATGGATATGGACCTCTCTAATTCATAGGCATCTTCTTCATCTTTTAAAATAATGAATTCCGATGATGATGATGGTGAGTGTGAGGAAGAAAAAAACTTACCATAGTCGCTATGCTTTCTTTGCATTTTTTCTTTTCGCCGAAAACGAAAAAAATGACTCAACAACAAACCATCAAAGAACTCATAAATCACTTAGAACAACAACAACAACAAAGATGTTAAGACGCTCACACAAACAGTACAGCAATTAATTGAAGTTACAAAACCAACTCAACCAAAACCTGAACAATCAACAATTAAAATTTCTCAAGCTCAAAATAAAGCACGAAAAATTCACCCTCAACCAAAACCTGAACCAACCCAACAACCAAAACAGGAAACTAAACATTTAGAAACTCCTCAACTCAAAATTGAACATACTGGTCAACCCAAAAACAAAACTAATTCAATCTCAATCTACTCGGACAGCAATATCTCATCCTCATTTGTTAAATTTATTCTAAAAAGATTTGAATCAGTTATTCAACACTGGTACATCCCAGACAGCAAGACCAACACTCTCAATTTAGTCATTCAAAATGCCGAAACTCAACAACAAATACTAAAGAAACTTCATTCACCAGCCGTGTCATGACAGAAAAAACACAAACAAAATATTTCGCCTCACCAATGATTTTTACATCATCTCCAACAACATTAATAGCCAAAGAAAAATCAATTTCGAACATCCAAACTCTCATCAAGTACTCAATCAATCAAAAGAAATGTAGAATTGAACAAATGTGCCTAACATTCAATCCACAAGAAACCTTGTACAAACTTAAAATTAACTTTGATTCCAAGAATCCCAACACTGAATTGATTGAACAAGGATTTGAAATTATCAAAAGAAAGCAAGAAACGCATATAGCAAATTGTATACTCCCTGAATCAACAAGTGAACTCGCAATTACCAAAGCTATTAAAACACTATGCAAGAACACAACCATCAAATTCGAAAAAGAGAGACTCAGTATTAAGAAAAAGGTAGAAGATACCTACTCATACCTAATTGTTGAATACAAGCTTAATGACATCAATGAATTGAATAGACTAACCTCAACAAGATTTATTAGCTCCACAGAATTGAAACCAATTTCAAGACAATTCAAGCCAAAGTCAACCGCATGAACGTGCGTTTAATAGTTTTACCAGCACCAATGGTGCTAACAATAAACTAATTAGATTTTTTCTTTTCGCTCTTTTAAGAATCATTTCATGCATCGAAAAAACGAGTGACTTAAAAGAGACTCGAAATTCTGAATTATTAATTTAACTAACATTTTCAGTTTGTGTTTGAAAACTGAATATTAAAGTCAGTCTTCCAATAAGGAACTGATTGTTCTTGGTTATTGAGAACAGCGTTTGATCTCCAAAACTTCACACATTTTTTGACTAATAAAACATTTAATCGACTCTGATGTCTTCGAAGCCCGGAGTACACTTTCGCTGGCCAGTCTTGCTATGTCATCATATCGTGTAAGAGACTGTGGATGCATCACAGAGATAGACGATTCATTCATTTATTTACAATGACTGGCTGTTGTTAGGACTGTTCTTTTTGATTTCTGGTAAATGTTCAACGCCGGATCGACTTCGTTGTGACATATCCAACACAGAGGAAGGTATTTGAACGGATGACTTTGCATTAAGAGACTCATTGAGGAATTGTTTTCTTGGATTGACTTTTGGTTTAGGAGGAGGCAAATGGCTCACAAAATTGTCAAAATTCAAAGCGTTTGGTTTTAGTTTCATACCTTTCATGGCTCTATTGCACGAGAGGCATTTGAACGCTTGACTTGAAGCCAGCCCTTCTCCATCCTTATCTACTTTGGTATCAAAGGATTGTGTAAGGAAATCCTTAATTCGTTTCAGTTCATCGATATCTGCCTTATCTTCAATTAACTTCTTTAAAAATTCCAAATCCTTGGCAAGCATATCTGCTGTGTGAGAATTAGTTAACGCAATGATATTCTCGAGGTCTTTTTTCATCTTGTTAAACAATGAATCAACATATTCTCGTTCAGCTTTTCTCGCGACAATATTTGCATCTGACTTTGTTTGGTCCAACCTGTCAATGGCTTCCTTTTTTTCGCTGAGTTCCTTAAAAACTTCAATCTTGTCTGCTTTCATTTTGCTGAGTTGCTGAACTTGAGCTGCAAGAGTATTAATTGAATCTCTTATCCGTTTCAAGTCAGACTGATCAAACGTGCCTTCAAACTTGAGCATCTTGTCGTTCTTATCTTCTGGAGTTAATGGTCGTTGACTGGTTGCCTTGTCCGTTTCAGCTTTAAGTTTTTCAACAATGGAATGGAATTCATCTCTATCTACTTTTCGTAGAACCATATCCTCTATGTCCTTGAATTGTTGATAGGATGGTGTTGTCAGACTATCACATTTCTGGTCAAGTTTTGCTTCGAGAGACTCTATTTGTTTTTGAATCTCTTGTACTTGATTATTCAAATCTCCTGCCATATCATGAGTTGTAATGTAATACATTATTTTCTTTTCTAACTTTTTCAAATCTTTGAGCGTTGCACTCTCTTCTTCAGCGTCAAGAGAGTTCTGAATTGGTGTTTGTACAACTGGGGAAGATGTTTCTTGTGTGTGTGTGAGCAGAGCAGACTGATTAATATCCATTGGAGTTGGTGATCTATTCTCCAAAGCTGATACTCTAATGTTTGTTTCTGCAATCTTGTTTTCAAGATAATCAATTTTTCCCAGTAACTCGTTAATTGAGTCACTGACTGCATCACTTTGCTCATTCTTTGGAATATACACCATAACATTTCGTCCCTGTTCGAGATCCACTGATATTAATCCTTCTCTGTCTTCACTTGGCTCTTCAGAGGTGACCCTGTTTCTTTCGGATGGAGTAGATGTCCTAGATGTTCTCTTCTTTTGTTTTAACCTATCAGCTGCTTGAAGCTTTCTATCTATTGCTTCCACTTGTTGTCGAATATTCCTCATCTCATCCAATACCTTATTAATGTCTTCACTCTCTTTAGACTTTGCATTTTCCAACTCTCTTTGCAAATCGTTCAGCTGAGTGACCAAGACTCCTTTTACACGAGAAATGTGAGCTCTGTCAACATCGTTTTTAACATCATATACATTGTACATAAATGGGTCAACAACGTCCTCGACATCTGTTTCTGTTGAAACATTTATACGATGGTTTGGATCAATAACTGCTGCAGGAGCGAAATTAATAACAGACGACGTGGTGGATGACTTGGTTTCGCCTTTGTCTATACCTGGTGGATTGGATTGGTTGTCAGCATGATATTGAGCAAGTTTTCCGTGCTTTGGAAGAGAAAGAATAACAGATTGGAAAGTGTTTGCTTCTTCTCCATCACCTGCATCAAAAAGCTGTACAGTTTTTTCTTCATTTGGTTTAGATACCACATTCAGATCTTTAAGAGTTGACAATAAGCTGGTGGGAGTGCTTGACTGACTTTCGGGAGAAGTAATTCTATTTGCTGTTGGGGTATTTCGAGTGGTTGAGGTTGAGCTGTTGGGTCTCTCAGGTTGCACACGAGGACTTGAAGAGTGACTTGAAGAATCCTTGTTTGAATCTTTGTTCATAGAATTTTGTTTGCTGTTAGCTCTTTCAAGATGTTTTGGACGTGTTGACGTTTGTTGCTGCTGGGATGAAGAATGGTTTAACTCTTTCAATTTTTGTGAGACGAGTTTGTCCATATTATTAATTGAATCTTCATGCTTTTCATTCAAAGCTTGGACGCCATGCTTCATGTCCTCTAACTCCTTCTCCACCTTCATTATTTGCTCCATTAGTTTTTTTGCAGAATCCTTTTGTTTTTCTTCTAATAAACTAATGTCACCAGAGTTATCTTTTTTCATAAATATTTCTTTCATATTTGCTTGTTCTTCCAACACTTTGTCGATTTTTCTGTTCGATTCCGAGACTTGTTCACTGGTATTATTCAATCGATCGTGCAATTCTTTTACATTTGCATTCGTATTATCCAACTTGTCGTTCATTTGAGAAAAACGAGTGTCATGGGATGACACCTTCTTGATGATTGCAGACAACAACTTCTTCAATGGAGAATAGCTCATCAGTTCGTGATCGAGACCATTCGGAGACATTAACGATCCCCAATCGAGCTCATCATCTTGCATGTTTTTTCCCGCTGACCCCTCCTGCAAAGAGGGCATTCTCTCCTCAACTACTTCCGAAGTCATTAACTCTTATCTATTCTCCACAACAACAAAACACCAATTATCTGTAAGGCAAGCGAGAATATGAAAATCTTTTGGAAGAAAGAGATCAAAGAAGAGCTGAGTGTTTAATTTTTTTTTCAAATTTACAGCGATCGTTTGCGTGACTGTAGTTTTTGGGCGGCTGTGCCAATCCTCTCCATTCGGTCCTATCTTTTTAAAAATTATTAGACAGAGAGATAGTCGAGAGGATATATGCTTTTGGAATAGATCTAGATACTGTTGTTGTTGTTTCGTTTGAAAACACAGTGAGGGTGTTGACGGTATGATTCAAATGATGTCAACTGTTGGCGACCCACTAAAAAATGTTCGAGCGTTCATTCATAGATGCATCATTATTCCGAACGAAATGTCCTTATTCATCAAGGCTGCGTTCATCATGCTTCTCGGAACGACGAGAAATACTCGTAATATTGGGAATGCTATTATTATCAATCATTTTGACATGGAGCCCGTTATTAGGACAAACGACTGTGTTGGTTTTTGGACAGGAATTAGGATCACCAAACAAAACAATTGAGGCTACCGTTGTTGTAAATAATAATGAAAATAGACAAGAATCTGTAAACGTGCTGCTCATCACTTTCACCATGCTTGTAATTATATTTAGTACCTATGTTTTTCTTGAATTTAAAATTAATATTTTACCGGACAGTATTGTAGTAATTGTCATCGGAATGATTATGGGAGTCATCATTCGACAGTTTGGAATTTCTGGTGCACACACATTCAAATTAGAAAGTGACTTTTTCTTTTTGTTTTTATTGCCACCAATCATTTTTGAAAGCGGATACAATCTGTCAAAGGGCAACTTTTTCGGCAATATTATCAGTATTCTGTGGTATGCAGTGGTTGGTACAATTATCTCAACAATAGTAATTGGAGTTGGAATTGGAATTTTTGGATTTGTGCCATGGATTGATTCTTTTGCTTTTGCAAGTTTAATATCAAGCGTTGACCCAATTGCAGCACTTACTGGTACGTACATATGTTGAAGAAGTAGTTCTTGTAAAATATGACATCAAAATTTATTAATCAAAAAGTATTTAATGGAATTAAGGAAGATTTAGGTGAGAGAAAGACTGCCGAAATCTCCATGCTGATTTTTGGAGAATCCACACTGAATGATGTGGCAGCTATGTTGCTGTTTAGATCGTTCGATACCTATGCTAGATTTCCATCCTCTGCAAATGTTTCCTTCTCTGCTTCTGCAATTTCTTTCATGAATCATTTACTGCTTTCCTTCTTTGGGTCTCTAATAATTGGAGTCTTGATTGCCCTTCTTTCAGCTTTAATTTTTAAATACTTTCATTTCTACAAGTATCCGTCATTAGAACTTACTTTGATGGTCATTACATGTTATGGTATGTATATTTGGTGTTATTAACAACCACAAAACCAACCTTTCAAAGTACCATATGTGCTGGCTGAAGGTTTAGAGCTGTCTGGAATTTTGGCTCTTCTTTCTAGCTCCATTATTAGCAGTCACTATACACGTCTAAATCTCAGCAAGCAAACACAAATTACCATTGATCATGCTTTAATGATGTTTTCATATATTTGTGAAACGATTGTTTTTCTCTATTTAGGCCTTGCCACATTTACTTATAACCATAGATTCCACTTTGGAATGATAATAATGGCCATCATACTTTGCATTTTAGGTCGAATTGCTAACATTATTCCAATATCTTACATTTTAAACACTTTATTCAATGCAAACATCTCAAAAAAGGCACAATTAATTTTGACATGGTGTGGAATGAGAGGAGTGATTTCATTAGCTTTAGCCATGAGTCTTACCGAAACTCAGTACAAAAACACCATCGTAACCACAACTCTAGTGATTGTATTATTGTCTATTCTAGTATTTGGTGGTGGAATGTCTCCTTTCATTAGAAAAGTTTATACCATGTCAGATATTCCTTTTTTCAATGAACCTGTAGAAGTCACTTCATCCTTATCAGAAATATCAATCCAAGAAGAAGAATCCATCATTGTTAAGCTCGATCAAGAATATTTTCTTCCGTTTTTCACAGGAACCAATTCCTCAAAAGATGCCTTTGATCGTGTAAATGACAAGACATCATTGAAATCTCGACAATTAGAAAGAGCCGAAATTCAAACCAGTGACTCTGAAGATGCATAAATAGCCAAAATTTACCAGCGAGTTTGTTGGTGTGCTGCTGGTTGCGTCTGACGCAAATTACAATATAGATTTCTTTACATGACACTTCTTTGATTGGTTATTATTCATGATTGATCAATAGCCGGTTAGATGTTAGGTTCTTCAGTTGTTGTTGTTGACAATAGAATCTCGGAATCAAAAAATGTCTTCCCACCAACAAGAGGAAGAAATTCAAATACTTGAAGAAGTCTCTTCTCCGATCGTTGGTTCTTTTTCTGATGTACATTATCATCGCAATGATTACTCTCCGATCGCAACCACAACACCACCACCCACTCATGAATCATCAGTAAGAAACAACGACCAAGACGACGACGACGATCATGATCAAACATCAACCCTTCTTTCACAATTCATCACTCATCGATCGTTGGCCAATGTAGACTCTTCTACTGCTACTACGACGACGACGACCACTTCTTCTACTCAATCAAGCCTTTCTCATCAAATGTCGCCGCCATCAGAATTACTTCTCACTTCTTCTTCTTCTTCCAATGGATCAACAACAAACAATACTTCCTATCGGAAGCAATTATATCAATCCTGTGTATTTACCTATCAAGTATTAGTCATTCAAGGAATTTATTCCTATTTTCTCGATTATTCGATATTTATTTTAATGTTGAGATTGTTTCAAAGTTTTGTGTATCACTACAGTTTTGTTTATTCGTATGGAAAACCAACACTATTAGGAAGAATATTTAAAGATATGAGATTGATCAAACGAATGATATTAATTATCATTACATTATTACCAATCGTGTACATTCATGTATCCAATTATTTATCCAACAAAAAATATTATTCTCGAACAGTGGAAATGATCAATGATGATACTTTTGTACTCATAGACTTTTTTGAAAGAGATCATGAACACTATCGTCACCATGGCCTCTCAGAAGAACCCTTTAAAATTGGAGTTTTTTCAATCAATGATCAATCTGTTACAGTGCATGGGACTCATGAAACAAAATTCGTTGAGAATTTGGGAGAAACACGTTCTAAAACAACAGAAGAAGCAGTCATTGATAGTGTTCATGTTGACATGTCTTCAAACAGAATGTTTGACTCTCATCCCACATTATTTGTCATTTACTTGTGTCTCTTTGACGTTCTCTTTGCAATACTTCAAGTATCCTATGTCACTAGCTTAATTTCTCTCAAGAAAAAACCAACTCAACAACAAATTCCAGAAGAAAACAATTCAATGGCAGACGTGGTATGAGAAGATTCAATTACTGGATTTTTCTCAATCTAGAATTTTTGAAAGATCAAAATCCAAATGTGTGAAGTTGTACGATTACATCAAGTTCATGTTCCTTTTTATCACATTCATGTCATTGATAATAATGAAAATTATTTGACGATTTCTTCTGATTTTCATGAGAGACCATTCACACCAAACATTTAATTGCTGGAATTTGTATTAACGATCACGAAATGGGAGAGTTGATTGTTGCTTGCAAAACTTGTTAGTATTTAAGTAATCATAGAAAACACAATTTATTTCTAAGCAAATGACAACATGTCACAATAATCATCACTCCATGGCACAATATATGGTCACTAATTTATCATAGTTCCCATTCACCTCATCCTAATTGGTCATCAATCCATCAATTACCACCAACATCCACCCCAACCTCCAAAGAAAGGAACTCCAAATCCACCCCAACCTCCAAAGAATGGGAATGAATAATAGGATCCATAGTTATTTCCAAAAGCATATGGACCGCTATAATACGATCCATAAGCAGCATAAGGTTGATAATTCGTTGCAGCTACTTGATTGCTATAAGCTTGAGTGTTTTGTCCATAATTGTCGTAATTACCACCAGCCACACCATAATTAGTTCCTGTACCACCTTGATAACCATAAGCACTATTATAAGCATTACCGAATTGAGCATTTGTGAAAGATGTTGTGAGTGCTACAACAAGCACAATGAGAAGACCAGTAGTTGTGACAACCGTTGCTTTCATTTCGAAATATTTTGAAGAATTTTGTTTGTTGTTGTTGATTCACACCACCACGAGTGAAGAGTGTTACATTTTATAGGTTTCCAAATTGGTTGTGCAATGGATATTTATTTGGAAATTCACTGTTTTCTAGGTGTTGCACACCGGTATCTCTGACAATTCGTTTGCCTTATTTGAAGAAAATCAAAATGAAAAGGAAATTAGTTATAAATGATGGGCGTAAGGATGATTTACATCATGTTCATGCACGATCGTGCGACACCATCATGAATGCCATTGAAACACACAATTGTGAACCCATTCCAGGATTAAACAATTTCCAAATTCAATCAACAAATTACAAAAAATTAATTTAAAATTTTACAGAATTTCAACAGAATATCCACGTTATGACCAACACATGAATAAATTAATATTAATATAATATAATATATTAATACAAATTTAAATATTTGAAAAAAATGCTTCCAAAAATATTGGGTTGTCGGATGTTCCTTCGACAACCGTTCTTCTCACTTGCAAGAACGACAACAACGACAACCATTTTGACGAATCGGTCGCTTTTTGTTGGATCTCCATATTTAACATGGCTCGGAATGGATGGAACTGCACAGCTGAATCATTTTCATACATGTTTTAAAACACATCAGGATGTTATTTTGATTCAAAATTCCTGCAAGGAAATGATTGATAATTCCCGAACTATTTATCATGAAATTATCAAACGATGGAATCAACAAGAAATTGAAAGAGAATTAAAGGAAATTAAACAACTTACAGAAAGTTCTAATTTTTGGAGCTCTCCAAATGCTCAAGAGTTAATTTGCAAACAAAATATTTTGGAAGAGAAATTAAATTTTATTGTAAATACAAATTCGGAAATTGAAAACAATGAAGAGTTGTTAAAATTGGCTGTCAGTGAGAATGACACTGAGATGGTTGCACATATTCAACAAATGATGGAAGAATTGCTGAAAAAATTAGAGCAACGAGAACTAGAATCATTAATGTATGTTTCAACTCATGTTAATATTATATTAAAATTATTATAATAATATTACTATTATTTTAATAATATAATATTAAAATTGTAATAATATTAATAATTTTTTCAAATATACAATGATTCGATCTTATTAACAGGACTGACCCACAGGACATTAAAGATTGCTTTTTGGAAATTCACACTGGAGCTGGTGGAGAAGATGCCTCCGATTGGTCACAAATGTTATTGAAAATGTATTTGAACTGGCTTAAAAATTCTGAGCTCTCTTCATTTCAAGTGTCTTTGGAAGATATTTCATACAAGGAAGTTGGAATTAGAAGTGCTCTGATACAAGTCATTGGAAAATATGCTTATGGTTACTTGAAATCAGAACAAGGTGTTCATCGATTGGTGAGATTGTCACCGTTTGATGCAGCAGTAAGTAGGTCAATACAAATGAATGGATATGCATATTCAAATATCTATTAATGGATATGTTTATGTTCATATATATTCTATGAATTAGCACAAGCGACATACCTCATTCAGTGCTGTGAGAGTTTATCCAACAGCAGACAGCCAAGACTCAAATTCAATGTTTCATACCATTCCAGAAAAGGATTTAAAGTATGACACTGTTCGAGCAGCCACAGCTGGTGGACAACATGCAAACAAGACTGAAAGTGGAATACGATTGACACATTTACCAACTGGAATTCAAGTACAATGTATTGCCTCACGATCACAACATCAAAATAAGGAGCAAGCCTTCAATCAATTACGGGCTCGCTTGCAAAATATTGAACAAGCAAAAAAGGTGAAAGAAATGAAGGAAATTTCTCGCGCAGAAATGGAATCCAACCAATTTGCAGGAAATGTTATTCGATCTTATGTATTACATCCTTATCAAATGGTTAAAGATTCTCGAGCTCAAATAGTTTTAAACAATGCAGAAGACATTTTGGAAGGAAAAGATGCTAGGAGTTTTGACACAATGATCAAAGGAATTTTAAGGAACATTTCTTCATCGGTAACCAACAACAATGTTGTTAGTGATGATTAAACAGTTTAGTTTCAACTATCGATAGTTATTATTATTATTACAAAGCATTTTTCTCAAGCCATTCCTAATAAATTTTTCTTAATGTTCCAACTTTGAACCCAATCCTTCGTTAGAGCTCGTGACAAACCAGCCCATTTGGAAACAATGATCGATTCAAAGTGTTTATCCTTGTCCATAGAAGCAGGTGACAATACACTTCTAAATGTCCCCATCCAAATTAGAAACAGAGCAGCAAGGATATGAGAGATCCAATTCACTAAAAACATATTGTCTTCTCCCCACCACCTTTCAAAATAGGCATCCATAATCATCCATGAACCTTTCCAGCACAAAATAATCGATATTGCCACGATGTATGTGTAAAATTTCATCGATAATGCAATCCACATGTTATTTGAACTCCGATTATTCACGCTACTTGGTTGTTTAGAGTAATCAATATTCGATTGATCTTTGAAAAATTGTTGTTCTTCTTTGTGACTGGTGGTTCTTCTCTTCTTTTTTGGTTATCATCAGACGACCACCAACATTTAACTTACCATGCTCATTGGAAATACCGATTCTTTTTCAGAAGGTGACGAAACGTCAACCATTTGCTCAATATCATGTGACACATTCTCAAAGGTCTTTTCAGCCATTTCCAATTTAGAATCATGTTCATAGCTCGAGATTAACAAATTTAAAATTCCAAATCTATTCATTAAAACAGATCCTACTTGAGTAATAAACGATATTCCAGCTCCAATTAAAAGAGAATACCATCCTCCATAGAGTAATTGCTTGTTTTTGTCCTTAATATGTTCAACACTAATATAGTGTTCAGACAATCCCCAAATGCCTCTCCAAAAACACACGACACCAAATAAAACCACAGTCAACGTTAAAACAATCTCAACAAACTCCACTAAAAGTAACTTGAAAAACTGTTGGTCCGAGAAAACAGCTTTCACTCCACAACGACACAAGTAAGTCATTTGATCCCAAATGGAATCTTGCAAATGTCGATTATGTTGAGCGTTAAGAAGTATTGTAGATTTGACGATCATTCGTTCCTTCTTTTTTTCAAGGTACGAAATTTGTTTGTTGAAATGTTCAATCATTCGGTCTATTTCTGCAATAGATAAGTGTTCGTAATTACTGCTGTTATGATTCATCATCGGGATGTGTTGTTGAGAAGATGATGTTGCCGAAATTGTTCCAATATTATGAGTATCATCCATGGTGGGTGAACATGGTGTGGATGATGATTCCTTCATCATCATCATCATGGTGGTAACTGATGAAGAAGGCTCCGCAGAATGAAATGATTGTTTCATTTTTTTCGTTATGAGAAGTAGAAGATGTTTCTTTCAAATTTATCATAACCCTTTCGTTCATTCGTAAAGTAAGAAATGATCATTAATTTTCTTGAATCACAGCATCCTCTTGTTTACATGAAAGTAATTTGCTCACAATTTGCTCAAACATGACATCTGAAACGGAAGTGTCACTCAGAGAAATTCTACAAATATTTGAATTATTTTCAATGGCTTCCACAAAGTATTGAGCTCCTTCATCACTCACATTAAAATTCGCACTAAGATTAATATTTCTCAAAATCGTATTTCCAGGAACACGATACAATGGTTTTGGAGGTTGTAGTTCAACTTCTTCTTGAGAAGGTAGTGGTGGAGTAGGAGATGAATTAGGTTTTGCTCCTTTCGTGTTTTTAGCTGTGGGTGGAGGAGAAAGTGCTTTGGGAGGATCATAGACATGTCGTTTCGAATTGTTGTCCCATGGAATGAGGTCCTTCTCATTGTTGGCTCCCTTCACAGGTTTTGCGGTTGCAGCAGTGTTGACAGGTTTTTTCTTCTTATCATCCGAAGGAGGTAATAAATGTGGAGGAAGAGCTGGAAGAATGTACGAGTTGTTGGAATCTTTGGCAAGATTTAAATAACCATAGAAACTCTTGTAAGCTTGTTCTCTCAATGTTAAGAATTCTTCCTCTGTGAAAATATCTTTGGAGCTCATTGATCTGCAAATTTCTTTCACTGTTTCGTCACCTATTTGGTTCATGGCTAAACTAATGGACAGGAGTTTTTGGTTGGTTCTTAAACTTTTTGCAAGAGCCACACCTCCCACATCTGAGATGGAATTTCCCCAAAGATTTAGAGAGAATATTTCTCCATCATCTTTTAACAAATCAGCAATACAAAGAGCATCCTCGTCTGTCAAGTTATTTCCTCGTAGAGACAAGTACTTTGCGCTGGTCATGAACAAGGGAGTAAATGGACTTGAATTTTCACTGCAATATTTGTCTAAAACTTGTTGTATCTCTGGTCTTAATTCATCTGTTTTTGGTTTGTCTTTTTTTACAGTCTTCTTCTTGGATTTGTCATTAGGATCCTCTTCAGAGTTCTCAAATTTGGGTGTGATCGAATTGTACAATTTTTGAATGGATTGATGTTTTTCAAAGAGTTTTTCATCCTTTTCTCGATTTAACTGAGTTAATGGGTTCATCTCGACACTTAAAAATCGAAGACTCCTTTTATGTGTGAGAGCAATTCCAAGAACTCGAATGGACTTCTCTGTCAACCCACATGAAATTAATCTGATTAATAGTTGTGAGCAAAAATTATTTCAAACAATCAATAAACATCAAACGGTTCCATCCAATGAAAATATTAATATTATTATCATTAAATTTGTTCCGTGATGGCATCGTTTGAACACCTACGTGAGTTTTACAAAATCAAAAGGAACAAAGGAAATTGATTTTGCCAAGGCAGTGACGTCAACAATATCCAATCGTGGAAAAGATCGATGCACAACAACCTCAGTCTGAATTTTTGAGGCGTCCGATTCATCCAAATCAGAAAAACTCTCCACTTGAATTCTTTTGACAACGTTATTTCGTTTATCAGTTTCCGAAAGATCTTGTTTTCTTGAAACTGGTCTTGAAGAATCGCCATGGTTATTCCTTAGAGGTATACTATCATTGTTTTCATCATCGTCGGAGACACCTTGATATTCTCGAGGTGTTGGCTGAGAAGAAGGTATAACCACTTCCTTGTCCGTACTCTCGCATTCTTGTTTTCCTTCAATGAAATGATGAATTCCGTATATCAATTCTTCTTTCGGCTGTTGATCACACATATAAACAAACGCCATATAGTCTTTCTTCAAATCACTTGTAGTGACGTACGTGTCGACATTTTCTTGCATTTTTTTGTAGTGGTTGGCGCGAAAGGAATTATAAGTTTGAGACCATCACAGTTCGAGGCAACCTCGAAGTTGTTTAATGAATTCATTTTCAATTTATTAAAATGTCACAAATCTAATAGTGCCTTCTGACCACCTCACCGTCTTCATCCTCGTCAGAGTCAGAATCTTCAGTGGTTCTTCTGACAATGACTTCTTCATCGGAGTCAGAGCTATCCTCTTCATCATATCCATAATCGTCATCGTCATCTTCCTCTCCCATATAACTTGCAGCTCCAAAGGTACCAATTGGTACAGGACCTCCTAACTGTTTTTCGTTTTGCAAGTTTCGTTCTTGTAAAAATCCTGTAGTAAATTCTTTCCATCCTTCAACACCTGATAAATATTTTGCCACCTCTGTATTGGCATCTCCAGTCTTTTTGAGCAAATTTGAAATATCAATAAGGAAACCCATATATCCCAAACTTGAACCTTTTGGCTCTTGAAGTTTTGCCTTGTTCTTCTCAACGGCCTTCAAGATCTTTTGACACAATTCTGTATCTTGTAGAAGACTTAATTTCATATCAGTGTTGGTACCAGTCATCACAATCTTGATCATGTCAAAAACAAGAACGTGTAGCATGGAATTGTATTCGTAGGTGAAGAATAAATCAATCAAAACACCCATAACGCCTAGAGAAACCAATTCCTTTTGATAATCGGGATTGTTTTGTGTAACTTTGAAAATTGTAAGCAAGTGTTCAACCACCTTCAATCTAGTCTCACCTAGTGGTGGATCCAAGAGTGCATGAGAAAGTTCAAGTTTAGAAATTCTTGAAACAAACTCAGAATCATTGAGAAGGGAAAGGAATTGTTTTGTACGGGAAAGAATAGTTGGAAGAACTTTGGTAAGAATGGCTGAGTGATTAGAGTGCTTGTTGGTAGTTCCTTCTTCATCATCGGAAAGAGTGTCACCATCATCAGAATCATAGGATTCTTCATTGACAGAGATGACCATACGAAGGAATGGTATGCCATGAACCAATATCGTTGAAGAAGTGTTTTTGAACATTATGTCTAAAATATTGTTCAAATGTTGTTCAGATAACAACTCGATTGTTAACTCATTTCCGCTGCTGTATCCCTTTTCCACAATTTGAGAGAGGAGACTAAAGACATTTCTTTGAACTTCTTCATTGTCAAGACTTTGTTCAAGTTTGGTCAAAATCAAGTTCAAGAAATTATTGTTAATGGCCCATTCTCTAACTTGTTTTCTCTTTTGTTGTAGGTCTTGATCATTGCCTCGTTGTTTCATGAGGAACAACTCACGAATACGTTGTTGTGTAACGAAAGGTCCAAATCCATCTTGATCAAAGTTGTCATCTGATGTCTCAAAACCTAATACCTTCAAGACGAGTGTATCCATATCGCACAATCCGATATGGTCTGTGAAAAAGGTCTTCAAAATGTTGAAATCTTGAGAATGTTTCTCCATCAATGTGTCAACAATTTCCTTGTAGTACTTTTGCAAAAGGTTGGAGACAGCCTTTACAAAGTACTGAGAGAGTGATGGATTCTTTGGTGTTTTGGTTTCATCTTTGTTTTGGAGGTATGAGAAGAGAGCGATTGTCTTTTCTTTCGATTTTACAATGGAAAGTACAATTTCTTCGATATCGCAGTTAAATATTTCAGATGTGATGAACGGATATTTGTAGGTTCTTTTGAGTGTCTCTTCTTCTTCCTTTTCGAGATCAGACGAGGTGAGTGTTTGACCTGGTTGAAGATATTCTTCTTGACTAATGTATTGAATCAACTTATCAACATTCTCATCCTTGCTCAAGAAAGCAATGACTTTATGGTTGGCCGATTTCAACTCTTGAATGAGAGTATCTTCATCGAGAACCTGTTCGAGTGTTGTGTCTTCGTTTTCTACCATAGAATCTAGTGGCGATTGGGAATAACCAGGAACAAGATCCCAAATACTTGTGAAGGACTCATTTTCGTGCAACTCTTCTTCTTCTTCATCAAAGAATTCATCATTATGTTCAGACATTTTTATGTACAGTGATGATGATGGTGATGATATTGTTGTTGTACGTTCCGTATGACAAAAAGTGATTCAATCAACAATCAAAATATATTTGAGATGACGATGATGAATAGAATATATAAAATGGAATAGGCTCGAGTTGATTCAGTGATGATGATGATGATGATAATGATGTATCAGGACAATCACTGTTCAATGACGAGGATGATGAGAATGGTGGTTATTGTTTTGAACACCAACACCAACAACTACAACATACACAAAAAATGTTAGCCTATTTTTTTCGAGATCGTTACAACGCTTGCCGCGTGATGGCTGAAATTTGTCAAAAAGCTCATTGTCAGTCTTCATGCTCGACGAAAAAGATTCGTTTATTGTTATGGCATAATTTTCGTTCATTTAATGTTTTACAACCTTTGACTCCATGCTGTTAGCAATGTATTCTTTGCATCCCTCTTTCAGACAAATTTCTTCAGGAACAATTGAAAGCAAGGCTAAAAATTCATGAGAGTTAATAGTAACAAGATAAGGAGATGTCAAGATTCGTTTCTTGAGTGGCAAAGTGAGAGCAAGAGACATGACAAGCTTTCTAATCAATTCTCCATACCATGACTTTAAAGTTCCCAACAATGTCGAACTGATGTTCTTGTCTTTTGGAATCAGAGTATTTTCCCCTTCTTTTTCGACTAAAAATATCAAAAAGCTTTGGTGATAGTCGGGATTGAACCGACGACCAATGGCTTATTAGACCAACGCTCTACCGACTGAGCTATATCACCTTCTCAATGATTAAATTTTGTTTGTCTTAAAACAAATTCATCACTCAATTCCTCAAAGCAAAAGATATCAAACCACATCAAACTTTGGGATTATAGGCCAGATGGAAATCTCATAATTCTTAACAATTCCATAAAAAAATGTTAAAATTTGCTTCATCGATTCTTTCCCGTTCTAGTTTGTCAACTTCAAAAACATCATCATGCATCGGAATTTTATTGCAACATAATAATAATAATCAAACAAGAGAAAATAGGAGATTTGTTTTACCGGGGCCGAAATCCCTTGACCAGATTGTAAAAGTGCCTTTACTTGAGAGAGAAACACCAGAAGCAATAATTAAAATATGGAAGGATCATCATGAAATGAATCCGTTAATTTTGGCAGAAACAGTTCCATATACACAATATCAAGTTCTCAAACACCGTTCAAAAGATTGTCCAATGTTTGTACTACCTGTGTTTAAAAACATTGGATTTCAAACCGTTGTTTTGCAATTTCAAACCGAGCATGTTTTATTTACATCGATGAGAGAGTTCAAAGCAAAGGGAGAATGGGCATCCCCTCAAATGTCTCTCACACACTTTACTGAATTTTCTCAAACAAAAGGAATTGTGCTAATGAGAGGCGAAACAAATGATGCACATATTAATAAGGCAGAAGGAAGAGAGCTTGCAAGATTCATGTACAAGTTTTACCTTGATGATAACTTGTATCATACATTCGTAGAAGTTTTTAACAAGGAGCCATCAAGATTTAATTTTGAAGAACTCATCAATGCAGTGAAGGCGCTCAAACCACCAAAACCAAGACCCAATCCTCTTGTACCCCCTCCCAAGATGAAGTAGAATAAATTGCAGAGTGCTAAGTTTAGAATTCATTGAATACGATTACCTCTATTGATGAAGGAGTACCAATTGACCTTTTAAATTTTTGTTGTACTTAGATGAGGCTTTCGCTTGATCTTCGAGGCCAACTCTCCCAATTGACTACGATTAAAAAATATGAGCAAACCATCAAACCGAATTGAGGTTTTTAAAAAGAAAGTTAAGGGTTCTGGGTCAGAACATCCTAAAGATGATTCATCCAAAGCATTTTCAGAGGAGAAGCCTGAAAAACCATCATTGAAGGAGGATTCTGCTTCAAACCGAGGAGCCCAAGATGATTCTTTGATCGAGAGCATAGCCTTGAATAGTAATATTGGTGAGGTGAAAAAGGATGAGCATTCATCAAAGAGAAAGAAAGTTTCAAGCGATCCGAGCTCGTCGTCAAAGAAGAAGAAGAAACACAAAGGCTCAGATGAGGATCAAAGCGATGATTTTGAGCTTGACCCCAAGATGAAAAAGCAAAAGAGAAAATCCTTGCAAGACATTACAAATGTAGGTCTTCGTGATTGTTCCTTTATTGGTGGCATACCGTGATATACATAATGATAGTTCATTCAAGAGAAATCACTCCTCATGAAGAAAGGAAAATCTTCGAAATCTGTTTCAAATCAAAAGAAAACTAGTAGTGTTTCTGCCACAGATGAAAACGAAGAACCAACGTCAACCCTCAATTCCACTCGCACCGAGCAATCATCCTCGCGATCAATTGAAGAGAAGATTCCAAAGGATAAAACTCCAAAAAAGTCAAAATACAAGCAGCTTCTACAACAAGAACTAATGAAACAAGCAAAGAAAAAGTAAGTGAAACAATTTTTTCAAAAACAAATCACACCAGCACTCCTATTATATGTAGAACATACAAAACACAGTACGAACAATTTGTTACAGAAGAAGTCGGAAAGATTAGCGAAGAAATAGTTTCGTCATCAATTCAATTTTTTGGAACCAATCAGACAGAACTACTGGACACTTCAATGCATGAAAGTCTCTCTGACGGCCAAAAAGCTGTATCCCTGGTCGAGAATTTAACAAAGAAAGAATTTCCACCTCCAGGGCAAGAAGTTTCAATTCAACGGACAGACTCCACTTCTCCAAAAGCTGACTCCCCCTTGTTGGACCTTGGTGACGAAAGCTTTACACTTCCCAAGTTTGTATCACATCCTCCTTCCTCAAGTTCGTCCAATCACGATGATTCTCTTAACCTTGGAGATTTAATGCAAAGCTCAGCAAGCCCCTTCTCCTTAAGATATAATGTTTTCTTCAAGGACTGAAAAAACTCTGCAGACCAGACTTTAAGTTGAGACTTCAACAGGTGTTGATCAAGAAAGAGATTCGCATAAAATTTTATATCAATTAAAAAAAAAGGAAACTTTCCCCGCCAACTATAGTTGTAGTGCAACAGTAGATTCTGTTGGGGAATATCAGTTCATCATTACTATCATCGAAGCGAAATAGATAAAATTCATGATTGAGCTACCATCCCAAAAAGAAGGAAAGGAATTTCAAATTCCAATTAAAAAACCTTCGTCAAAGAATGATTCATCCGGTCTCTTTCATACCCTCATAAATCCGACACAAAATGAAACGCGTTCTGGAAAGAGGAGGGAGCCTCAAAAGAATAAGGACACCATCACAAGTCTATTAAGAAATTCATCTGAAGACCATCGGAAATTATCAAGCAATGAGAACAGCATTGATCTATGCCCAACCGCATTCAATGGCCCAGTGTTTGTAAGTACAGCGTTTTAACGAGATAAGTACCATCCAATTCATGTCTTTTGAGGTTAGAACCATGCAACGAAAAAACATGTTCAAGAACCACGACCTCAAACAGAGAAGCAACATCGAAGAAAGATAGTCACTCCAGTTTGGGAAAGAGGACAATCCATCGACTTTGAGACGGCTGGGATAATTTCATCAAAGGAAAAACCTCTATTTAGCAAGAAAATTGTTCATAATCCAACTCAAACAACACTCGAGCAAGATCAACAAGCCTTACGTACAGGAAAAGCAAGAGTAAACCCTATCAGAGATCCAGACATGGCAGGATCCTCTTCAAAACATATCAATTCGAAACCTGAGAGGAAAAAAGTTATTGTAGAAAAAAGAGAACCTAAGGAATATGAGATCCGTGACACAAAGAAAAGAATCCCGAGCCCTAAATATGTTGGAGTTTCAAAGGCAGAGCCCGTAAGAGGGGGGGGATTCATACCCGAAGATGCCAAACCAACCATTAAGGTATCTGTAGATACCAAACCTAGGGATAATAAGGAAGTTCTGACTTACTCATTCTGTAAGTTTTATTGCCCTCTTTTGTGATCATGTTTAATATTATTGTTAATATCATTACATTTCACACTTACTGTAGTCAAAGAAAGAGACAATGCCAAAAATGTAGCCAAGCAAGACTCTGAAGAAAGGCGTGCTTATGAGAAGATAATTAAAGAGTGCATCTCCAAACAGCACGCGGAAAATACTATGATATACAACTACTTGAGGGCAAAACGGTGTTCCACGAGTTTGGCTCTCACACAACATCTCTACGATAAGAAAGATTAAATTTTGTATGGTGGCATATTTGTGTATGTTTGAGGTGCAAAGGATGGAGTTGTGATGTATAAAGTGTTTGATCTCAATCTTACGGTGACAGTACCTAAATAGGCACCTCTAGGAACTCCAGCTTTCACATCTGCCATTATTCCAATCTCTCTAGCAATGCGCATGTACTCATCACTAGTGGTATATTCCAATCTAATCTTCTCATTTTCTTTCATTCCAAGCTCGTTGGTATTAATTAAAGTGGATGATTTCACTTCCTTAATGAACTCTTGATCGTAGTTGCTTTTCACAAGTGAGTTGATGTCGACCTTATTCCAATCGATCGATTCAGAGTTGAGAACAATTGCATGTAAATAATTGGAAAATTGGTTGGAACTTGCTCCACCTTTGAATCCAAATGTATATGTTCTAGATATTTCAGGTCGAATACAAGATCTTCCCTTTCTAATGGTACCTTCTCTGATCCAGTCATCCCAAAATCCAAGAGGCCATTTTGGTCCAAAATCGTCCTGCCACAATTTTCGCCTAATCATCCACCCGAGACCTGGAAAGAAATCACTTCTGTAGAATTTAGCAGGATCTTTTACAAATCCTTTCATTCCATTATCATTCCATGCAGAAATGCAAAAAAGAGATGTATCCATATCCAACAACGGTGACATGTGCGTAAAATACTCGAAGAAATCAGGAGCAACTCTTAAATCCTCTTCCAAAATTATGATTCGATCATAATTTTCATCTTCTGCGAATACGTGATCAATTCCAAATTTATAATGTTGAGCAATTGAATAATAGGCGACAATATTTGAAATTTTGTCTGGAATGATGACATTTCTCTCTCTTTGGAAATGTTTTTTAATTTTGTCTCCAAAGCTGTCAACAGTTTCTTTCACTTTTTCATCAAATCCATCTTGTGATACATAAATATGGAAGCCTTTGCTTGGTATATATCTGTCTCATGGATATTAAAATATAATTATCGAAAATTAAAATAATTAAATAATTAATTTGATGAGGTTTGTTGATGAAGATCGAAATTCAAGCATACCTGAATAATGTTTCTATACACTCTTTCAAATATTCAGCTCGTTGATAAGTAAAAATAACGATCGGAATCACATTGGATGAATCAGGTGGTATTGGCTGTTGTATTTTAGGATCATCTATTTTAGCTAAATTATTCGTTTTATCTTCTTTGTTTGGTACTTGTTGCTGATGTTCATTCGGTGTGTTCGTGGTCGTTTCCAAATTATTCTCGGAGTGAATTTGCAGTTTCTTCTTTTCGGATGATGTTATCGATGACAATAAAAAATAATAATATCCACAATAGAGAAAGAACAACAACCACAGCAGCAGTATAAACGTTCGGAATTTAGTTTTGAATAGGAGAGACTTGATGTCGAATGTGGATCTTTTGGAAAAGTCTCTTGACAGGTGCATTTTTTTGAAAGAGACAACATGGATAACGTCAGGTTTCAGATCCGTCAAAGAACAAACATAACAAACAAATAGGTCAAAATTGAAATTATTAGTTTGGGAATTGATTTATTCTTGGATGTTCTTGAGTTTTTCGATGAGCTTGGCCTTCTTTGATTCGACTCTTTGCTTTCTTGACTTGAGGTCCAACTTCTCTCTGTTGAAACGCTTTTGAACAGCTGGAGCAGTCTTGGTGCTCTTGACAGCATCTGGGTTCTTTCTGATAGCAGCGTGCAATTGTTTGTACTTGGACTCAATGTTCTCAGGAGTAATACCATTCTTAATGAAAAGTGAGAAACGAGCCTTGAATTCTTCCTCATTGGATCCCTTCAATTCCTTCATGTACTTTCCGACGTGAACACCATAGATTCTTTCACGGTGAACAGTAGCATTGTAGGACTCATCTTCCTTATTGAAACCTGGGAATCTTTGATTGCTGTGTGGGATATACAAACCACCATCACAAGCTCCCTTCAAAGCACCGAAAACACGGTTACCAGTGGTTGTTCTGACCAAACCAACATCGAGGTAAGCCTTGAATGGTCTTGGAGCACCTTCAGCTTGTTCAACCAAAAAGACAGATCCATCAGTTTCAGTCTTACCAGCATATCTGGTATCCAAACCAACCTTCTTCAACAATCTTCTGGCGAGCAAAAGACCAGTAGCATAGGCAGCAGCATAGTTGGTGTGACCGACTGGCATGCCATATCTGGCGAGTTCGTGAGCATAAGCAGCACAAATGACTTCATCTCCCTTCAATTTAGCAGCAACAATTTGACAGATGATATCCTTGTTGGTGACTCTGACAACGAATCTGTACTTTGGTGTGTTGTACTTGGTCTTGTCTTGAGTGATCAACTTTTGCCTGGCTCTGTAGTCAGTCTTTCCTTCTCTTCTACGGCGGAACTTGACTTGATATCTCTTGAAGTAAGCCTTGGTTTTTTGGATTTTAACAAAGACCATTTTGTCTGTTGATGTGTATCAGGTGAAGGCGATTATGTACAAGTTAGGTTGAGTATTGCTGAATGTTTTTTTCAGAGAGAATACGTACATTGGTTGTGGCGTTATTTTTTTCGACAAAAATTTTCAAAATTGTCTCAACAACATTTTACAATGAAAGTTTGGGCCTGAGGTTGTGCGTGGTCGGGTCTTCAAACCCTGTTGACACCAAAAAATTTTGACAAAAACGCTGTTGCCAGTTGTCAGCACTTTTCTTTGACAGGCAAAACAACTACAACAAATATCCGATAGCAGCAGGTTGTGGAAAGTCAACATTCCGAAGTCTCTTTCACCACTCTGTAAGAAATACGATCTTGCAAGAGCATTGCTTTGATTCTCTTCGCGTTGTTGTTGATGATTCAACTAAAGGCGCCATTCATTTTAAATTTAAAAAAAATCAGAAAATGCGAAATCTTTCCACTGGCCTTTCCCTCAACATTGATAATCTATCATCCGTAAACACAATTTCAAAGGTAAGACAGTTTTGGACAATGATCTGTTTGAATTCAACCTCTGCTTATGTTCATTTAAGATTGTAGATGGTACTTCAGCATTGGAGAAATCCTTGTCGAAGAAATCCGGATCAAAGAAAGTGCAATCGTCATCGGAGAATCGAGAGAATATCAAGGTAGCAATTAGGGTAAGGCCACAACTTGATTATGAGAAGGATCATGAAGAGTCTGTATCAGTTGTTGATGTAAGTACTGTGGGAACCTCAGTTAAGCATAAATCAACCTCAATCCAAAGGAGAGTACAATTGTAATTAGAAAGGGAAAGTCAAGATCTGAGATGTTTTTTGATAGAGTGTTCCCTAAAGAGACAACTCAACAAGAGCTTTACGAAGTTGTAAAAGGTATGTATAAATGATTTAGAAAAACAAGCCTTATTATTACTGTGATTAGACACAATTGATGCGGTGACTCAGGGATATAACGGAACAATTTTTGCTTAGTATGTATGAATTTCTCTCAATCCGATCCATTACTTGAATTCATTTTCTTATTTTAGTGGTCAGACAGGAACTGGAAAAACATACACGTATGTATCATTTTAGAGCTTTCTCAATTACGAGACAGCTTAATTCTTCATGTAGTATGATGGGTATTGATTTTAGCTCTGAAAATCTCTCAGGAGATGATTCAATGGTACGTATTTGATTGATGAGTGGAATGGAACATCAATATTTTCCCAATTAAGAAAAAAATAACAATGCAAGAAAATAGAGGAATAATTCCGAGATCGGTCGAACACATTTTGTCTACCATAAGGAAAACAAAAAAGACCACAAGATACAGAGTTTATTGCTCTTATCTTGAGATTTATAATGAAAAGATTTTTGACTTGCTCAATTATAATGACAAAATTAGCCACTTAGATATTCGAGAAGATAGAAAGAAGGGCGTATATGTTCAAGATTTGACAACCGTTTGTGTAACAAAGGAAGAAGAAATTTTTGCCTTAATGGAGCGAGGTGCAAAAAATAGAAGCATGGCTTCGACGGACATGAACGAGCGATCATCAAGATCTCACACAATTTTTCAAATGTTCATTGAACAAGAGCCGTTGAATCCATCCAGCCCAGAAGAAGCAGTTGTAAAGGTTTCAAAGCTTAATTTGGTTGATTTAGCTGGTAGCGTAAGTACTAGTTATAGAGTAGGAATTTTGGTTGATAATTCGATGAATTTAGGAAAAATGGAACACAATATATTCGTCGAAGATGGGAGAAAAAAGGATTCAAGAATTGACATCAATTAACCAAAGCTTATCGACATTGGGAAACTGTATTTCAGCTCTCATGCAATCGAATAGAAGCCACATTCCTTTCAGAGATTCAAAATTAACAAGACTATTGCAGGACTCACTTGGAGGAAATACCAAAACAGTGTTTGTCGCAACTGTTTCGTCATCCGTCCTCGCGTATGATGAGTCCCATTCAACTCTTAAATTCGCAGATCGAGCAAAGAGGGTTGAACTCAACGCAAGGGTAAATGAGGTGGTTGATGACTCAGTCCTTATAAGAAGGTATGAGAAAGAGATAGAAAGATTACGTCAAAGCGTTGAGCAACATTCTAAAGCTTCATCTGTAAGTATGATTTCACAAAGCTCAAAATTTGTCAACGTCAAAATATGAAATGAAGAGAGTGAAAAGTTTGTTGGAAGAAAATTCCAAACTAAGAGAGGAGAACAAGCAGCTTCGCGATTTTATCAATAACCACGGAATTGGATCTGTCCCTTCATTAGGAAATGTGGATATTAACATTCATTCAAGAATGCATAAGAAACTGGAAGCGTTAGAAGAGATCGAAAAGGATCAAAGGGGAAGAGAAAAGGAATTAGAAGAGTATCATAACTGGTTACACTCTATTCCTGTTAAATATGAGGGAGAGGAGTATAGCTTAGATATTAAGGAGCGTTTAAAACTTATGGAAATATCTGTTAAAATGCAGGCGCAAGAGCTCGAAAGGACAAAAATGTTATTTTTGAGAGATATTAAGATTGTTAAGGATGAATTAGATGAAAAGACTTCTGAGTTGCAGCACCTACATGTTAGACTTAAAGAAAGAGAGGAGAGAATAAAACAATTGGAGGAAGACAAAGGTAATATAAAGCCTAACCCACCTATCCCACAAGTTAGAACCAGCAATGGCGAGGGAAAAACAGAAATTCCTAGTCAGCTTTTGACAGAGTATAGCAAGAAGAGCGAGGAAATCCATAGAAATCTGACTATTGGGATATCTTCTTTCAGAGAAAGCTTAATTGAAATGATGCAGGAATATTTAAAAGAAACCCTTGGAGACTCAGAGTATTTACCTGTAATTGTAGAAGAATCAAAGGGGTTAATTGAAGGATGTTCCGAGGCTTTGGAAGAAACAACTCAAAATGCTCAAAGGGAGTTTATCGATTCTACAAGACGTTTCATTGAAAAATTGTGTAACACTATTGGTGAAGGTCCTGCATCGACTCCAGATGCTGGAAAATCCATTGATTCCTACTGCATTTTTGATCAACTTGCTGAGTTTATCAAAAACTGTATTTTGGATGCCACAAAACAGCAAGGTATGTTGTGATGAATGATTCAATTGACTAACCTCTTGAAAGATGATCCTTATTGGAAAAGTGTTTGTGAGCGCATTTCTCAACTCAGAGAAATGGAAGGAAATCTGTTCATGACTCTAAATCAATCTAAAAACAATTTAGAGAGGTTTTTACAAATACTGTCGAAGCTTGAAAAGCCCTCGCTTGAAGAATTTGAGTTTTACAAGTCCTACATCAATGATGCTGTTTCACAAATTTCAAAGAATATTGAAGGTTTTATGAAACGATCGTTTTTATCGGAACATGACGAGTCTGCATTATGTTCAATAAAGAGATGAGGAACAAGTTGGAAGTATCCAAGTAAATTCATCGAAGACCTCAATCCAAGAAAGTTTATTCCACCCATCATCAGAAAATAAATTGATTGTTATTCATGTTTATTTGTTCTAACTCTTCTTTAGTAAGGGAGTTGTTTCTTGTGAAAATTATGTAAAATTTTTTAGTCAACTGAAAACTTTATTCAAAGAGAAATATTAAAAAACCCAAAGTGCGCTAAGGTACTTTGCAAGAAGAATGAAGAACCTTACACAAGCACTTTCTCCTTTGGAGAACTAAAATATTCTTCAGATGTATTGGTGTGTAGCTTGTAATTCCAAACCACCCAAGAGCTGGTGTGTATATTCATTTATTCATTTTCCATAAAATAGAAGAATGGGTTGACCGGAGGGTAAGTGACTATTCTGTTCTTTGTTAAGGATTAGACTTCTGTAATGGCAACATTACAACAGTTTCTCATGGTGGTGAATTGTCATCCCTTCGAGAGAATTCAAACATTGAAGGAATATGACCAATTCACATGCTCATAGCAAGACTGCCAGCCCTCCGTGTTGCAGGATGGATTCGGATTCAGGAGTTGAAAAAAAAAATAAATGACTTGGGAAGCGGCCATGTCGGTTGGTTGAACAACTCATCGAAAAACAAATTCACAACAACAATCTAGTAATCATCATCGTTGTGCTTTACCACCACATCATCAACAACATGCCTAAGGAACCATCAACAAAGAGACGACCATCAACCAACACAAAGTCAGATGAAGGTAAATCTGAAGGGAAACGGAAGAGACGTTACAAATGCCATCCATTGGAGGCCTTTGTGAAGGTCGATGAGGTACCCATAAATATGCACCCAAGTCCTTTGTCCATCATCAACTATGAACATGAAGACCATCACAAACAAGCATCTAGAATGGAAATGAAGCTCGTAAACTTTCTGTGGGATTTTAATTCACCATGCAACGGACAAGCAAGATGTCGTTTACCAGTTGGTGAGTGTGAGGAACAAACCTTTGATATGTATATGTGTCGTACAATGAAACCACATATGTACACAATAATAGAACAATATTCTCCTTGGATCAATCGAACAGGAGACACTGAAATCAATCGTCACATAATATATGAATTTGAATATCCAAATTTTCCTTCCTTTGGAGATGGTGAATGGGCCAAAAATTATATGACCGTAAATCAAAAGAATGTTGGTGATAATCTTAGAAAAAGATTCCAAGTTGATTTAAGTGAAGATTTCGACAATATTCCTTACCGTTGCATTGTATCAAAGTTGGTGATCTCTTCCGACACCAGATTGGAATTATATTATGCCTACTTGTGTCATTGGGTTCAAGTGAAGGATGGAAAATATTGGATTGAGAGCTTTTGAAAATTTTCGATTAAAATTTTCGTTTCTTTTGAGAAACTTGTGTACTCATTGTTCCACTAAAACTGGTCGCCTGATCGCTTTGTCGTGTATTCTTTGCTTGTTTTCGCTTGGTTGTCGTTTTCTCTGATTGTTTTTCTGTGTTTTGTGATTGTTGCTCTTGTTCTTGAAAGCTTGTAGAAAAAGTTTGTGACGACCACCACCGTTATTAATCACTCTATTAAACACGGCATGGTGAAACAAATGAGAACGTTCGAACCCTTGATTACTTAAAATAGATAAGGATAAATCATTGTCAAGCAATTCTGTCATCATAGATGGAAGATGTGTAAGAAAATGAAAATAATGAGCTTTGATACCTTTGCTCCATATTCGATAACAAACACATAAAAACTCCATGATCATCTTGTCCAATTTAAAGATTCTGTCTGGTGTAAGTTTTTGTTTGGTATTGGGATCATCTTGTTTAGCCTCAACGATAATTATAATATTCCTTAATAATTTCAAAATATTCAAATATTTCTCCTTAGTGTGCTGTTCGATGTCATTCACTATCACTTCAACATTACTTAAAATTGTGTTGCATTGATCCCCAGACAGCATGCTCGATTTAGCAGTAACTCTTTCTGACGTTTGTGAAATACCATATTCAGTCACTCGTTGTTTCAACTCCAATTAAAATGCTCTAATCCTTTTAATTTTTGCAAATTCTGCAATATGGTATTATTGTATTGCCCACTTGAAGCCATATAAGCAATTGTATTTTCAACTAATCGCTGTTTAACATGAAGAGCACACATAATTAAATCTTTAGGACTGAATGGCAAGGAACCTCCAAGGGTTGTTCGATTGCGTGCTCTAAATTCTTCAACAGTTTTTGCCATGCAGTATGGACAAATATCAAATTCAAATGTAAATCCAACGTTGTGCATGTCTGAAACATAGAACAAATGAACCTCAGATTTTTCAAAATATGTGTTTTGTGACACAGCTTTGATTTCGTCTGTCAATGTTCCAATGGTTTCCTTAATACTCTCTTTTGTTTCAGACATTTGAAATAATCCAATATAAAAGACAGAAGATACAGCTTGAGAAGGAAACACATCTCTTAAATTAAGAGGAACTAATGCAACGGCTACTTGTTTCACTTTGTTAATTTCACATCCATCCACAGAAATTTTGAAAAATATTTTCTTTTTAAGTTTTCCTCCCAGAGATCGATATAACTTTAGAATATAATAAATAGCTTCATCTAAATCTATGATGTGACCAACGAATTCAGCACTTGGGCATCTTAATTTGAATATTTCTTCCACTCTCTCATTCAATTGTTTTTTTAAATTGCTCATTTCTTTCTTACAAGGCAACTCCTTCATTAAGGAAACTTCTTTTCGAAGGTTGTGATAAGTATTATCAGAAATTAAATTATTGTCTCTCCAATATTGAACTATTGTAGGATCTCTTTTTTCGATAAGATATTGTTTCAGTTGTTTGTACCGAATATTTTCTTTCAAGTTTTTTTCTATAATATTAATTGTTTTTTTGAATGCCTTCTTTTGTTTGCAAGAATGTTTCAAACCAGGCGTGAATATTGTGTCCAAGAGTCCCTAACATTTTCTCAAATACTGATACCATTTCTCTAGCTCGATCTTTGTTATTGCGAGTAAAAGTATCTTGTCCTAACTGCATACTTGAATATTTATGGTCATGTGCTTGGATATCATGACATCTACAATGTGAACATTCCCAAAATTTCATGTTGACGGTATTGGTATCTTTATTGCTTGATATAGGATGATGTGAACAAGCATGGTTTGTGAAAATATGATGCGAATGATGTTGATGTTCATTTGTAAGTTGTTGTGAATTATTAGTCAATCCATTCCCATGAGAGTGTAAATGAGTATTCAAGTAATGCCAAAGCCAATGTTGAGAGAGTTGTTGATGAAATAGCTCATTAGTATGCACAAACGGATCCATATGATTTAATTGCGGGCTGTGTGGGTGAGTGTTTTGAGACGGATTGAATTGTTGAGTCTGGTCCTGGCTTGGTGGAGATGGAAAATCTGAAATTGGTGGTTGATGTTGCGTGTTCATTTCATTTTCAGAGATTAAATTCTGCAAGATGGTATCGATGGTGTTATCTTCACTTTGATCGGTTTGATTTTGTTCACTTATTGAGGAGAAATTTGTGAACTGAAATAAATCGTCACTAAATTCGTCATCGTTTTCTTCTGTTTCGTCATTATCTACGTCATCAAAATAAAGAGCGGCTTCGTTGATTAAGTTGTTGTTGTCTTCACAATTACTATAACATTGATCACAATCATTCCATATTTCACTATCGATCTCGTTATCAAAATTCATAACATCAACCAAGCTCGTTTCTTTTGAAAAAGTGGTGAATATGTGGCGTATTAGTTTTTCTTGATCTTTTTTGCCTGTAGATAATTTAAGAATTGTTTGCAATGAAGCTACCAAATTCGTGATGATGACTCCATTGCGGAAGGGAGATGGCAATCCGATAGCCTGTTGCTGCTGATGATTGAGTGTATCTTTGCCATCTTTAATGGTGAGAAGTAATCTTGATGTTTTTGCGTTTTTTCCAACAAAAAAAGAATCAATAATTTCATCTGCTGCAAAGTATTGCTGTCCATTGCATTCATATGATTTCAAAGAGTGGAATGGAGGTAATTGGTGTTTAATCTCCAAAACTTCACACATTTTTTGATGAATAAAACATTTCAATCGACTCGGATGATGACATGGCGCAAAACTGAAATTGAAGACTCAAGTTCACACTACAGAAATTTTTTTTTTCGAGGGACATAAATCGTGTCCCTGAAGCCCGGAGTTCACTTTCGCTGGCCAGTCTTGCTATGTATGCTCTGTCCCTTTAAGACGAGATCGATTTAGGATGCCTTCCCTCACAAACAATAATGACACTGGAGTACCATTGGGAAATAAGCTCATGATGCAGTCTCACAACCAATCAAATTTAATTTCATTATGCACTAGAGTTATTGCTTAAAGACGTTTCGTGCATCCAGCTTGACTCTTTCGTTATCCAGGTTTTCAAAATAAAAGTGACCAAGCTTTGAATTGGCAGAAGGAGCATTTAAGGATCCAAATGATGTAAATAAAACTGGTACTTTTTTGGAGACATTTGGATTGCGAAATATCAAAAGTTCAGATTTGCCTCCAGAGTAAGATGCTCCATATGGCCAGTTATAAGTCAACTCTTTCAACCCATATAAATGATGATTATCATGTTGAGAAAAGAAATTTTGGTCAAATGCTTCGGCAAAGGGAGCGGCGTCACAAATATGAATGCTCTCTATTTCTATTGGCGGAACTTCAATTGGTTTGTCCTCCTCATGTTTCTCTTCCACAGGTTCTGGTTTTTTTTCTGGCTCATCTTCAAGTGGAGGCTCTCCCTTCTTAGCTCTTTCTTCATTAATTTTCTGTCTCTTTTGTCTTTGAAGTTTTTCTTCCTTTTCCTTCTTTTGTTTTGCCTCCATTTCCATCTTTGTTTTTTCTCTCAGTCTTTTAATTTCAGCTATATGTCGTTCATCTAGAAGTAATGCCACTTTCATAACTGCTACTGAACCTGTTTCCTTATTGACAATTGGAAAGAAGTAATAAATTCTAGACTCCTTGAAAAAAACTTGAAAGTCAGTCCAAGAGGCAATGCTGTTCAAAAAATCAATATTCGTCAAGCTCATTCATACTATCAAGACTTACTCTTTGGACAAAATATAAAGTCTGTGAACTATGTGTTCAACCCAATTTGGGCCCAACAGTCTAATGGATTTGACAGAATCAAAGTCCCCAAAAATTTGTTTTAAGCTATTTAATTCTTCTGTAGAAAGTTCACCATTGTCTAAAATTTTAAATCCTTCCTCCAATGAAAAAATAGCGTTTTTTAACACTGACACATCATTATTCATATGTAAAGTCTCTATCATTTCTGAAAAAAAAGCAAGGTTCTGAATTTCAAGCATTGTTCGGTAAAGAGCGAGAGTAATTAATCCTCCAATTGAAGCAATTATAGCTGCTATAATAAAAGCAATTCTCTTTCGCTTTTTTCTCTTGATTTCTTCCTCTGTTAAAGGTCGTTCTTCCATTGTACTCGATGATTGTTGTTGCTCTTTTCCTTCAGTTTTGCCTGATGAATCATTTGGCTCGGAATGTGTTGTTGATGAAGCTGTAGTACTGCCGACATTTGTGCTATTTAATAAATAATTAATATGATATTCTCTTCTTTCAATAATACCGCTATTCACTATAATCTTCGGAACCATGTATTCAGCCCTGATACTTGTTGAAATATTCGTCCTTTCCATTAAATTCCTCAGGACGTATACTCTCTTCTCATAGTTGTTGGTTTGTCCAACAAAACCTCGTGCGAGCTTGGTGAGTTGTTTTTTCATTTTTTTCAATCAATAAAAATTCAGGGATGGGTTTATTCGATGATAAACGTTGTTCGATGGTTTTATGTACAATATTTACAAGCCGAACGTAAGATACGTAGTGACTTCCTAGCAGGCACCCCGGAAGTAAAGGTGTTTAAACTGCTCACGATAACAGCAGCAACCCCTGGGATTCGAACGCTGGACCAGTTGGCTGCCATAGTTCCAGAAAAACCACTCGGCCATATGCGGGCAGCCGGCCATATGCGGGCAGCATTTTTTCAATCAATAAAAATGTTCTCAAACAAGCCTTCATCCTTTGTTTCGGAAAATACAAGTGATTCATCCTTCTATAAGGAGAAAGAAGAAGTTATCGAGATGAAGCAAGAGGAAATGTTACAAAACATACATTTAATGTGGATTTAACGAAAGAATGCCCAAAGTTGGAGGAAACGTACAAGGCTTGTTTTAATGATTGGTATACGAACGTCTTTTTGAAAGGAAAGGGACTTGAGAATGGATGTAGAAATGAATGGGAGGATGTTAAAGCATGTATGATGGTAGGTGTGAATTATATTCAACGCTCCGATGATTGAAATTTTCTGTTTTGTTGTTGGACCAAAAAAAGATTTTGATTAATGAAAAATCACTTGAAATTTCTATTGAAAAAGGAGAAAAAGAAACGGAATGGAAAATTAAGAATTTTGATGAGTGAAAACGAATGTTTTTATTAATTTTATTTCTTACTCCCTTTTACAAGAAGACGAGTTTACATCTGAGCCACCATCATCTTTTTCTACATGTAATTTAGCACCCATTTCCTTGGCTAGGTCTTTCATGGATATTGTTCCTGAACCTCGTCTTGCAGGTCTATTGAATGTGCATGTTAAAAGTGGAATTTAAATCGAAATGGTATATCTAAAACTTACTTGGGTTGACTTTCATCTTTTTTCCATCCAATCATATGAATGACTTCAAACGTGGCAGGTACACCCTTTTCTTCCCTGAACATGTGGTCATAAATAGCTGCGGCTCCTATAATTGTTTCTCTGGATAGTATTGTTCGTCTTTTGATCAAGGCATTATTTTCTCCCATCCCTTGTAAATGGTGCATGAGTGTGAATGGATCAGGATAGTACACCTTAATTGTTTCTGCGTCAACGGTTGGTAAATTCAGTCCAGATCTCGTCACAATATTTCCAACATCCTCAATAGAGCTCAAAGGAGACACATGTGGTGAGACACCTCCTTCTCGTTCTTGTTCAGACAATACAAAGCAGCTTCTCAATTCTGCTAATGTATTTCCTCCAAGCATTGCACCAATGAATGCACCATCTGGCTTTAGAACTCGTTCAACTTCTTTTAAAAGACCTGGCAAGTCATTGACCCAATGTAAGTAAAATCCTGAAATTACACAATCTAATGAGTTGTCCTCGAACGGAAGAGTAGCTCCATCCTCATCGAAATATAGCTTTTCAATCTTCTTGATGGTATTTCCTTTGATTTTAGTCAAATCTTCGGGAGAAGGTATTTTAATACTATCCAAAAGTAGTTGAGACTGGTCACATAAAATATAATGTTCAATGTTTTGAAAGTGTAGAACAGGAAGATCAAGCTCTATTCCACTGAAACCTGAAGCTTGAGAAGACTTTTTAGATTGAGCCATTGCACTCTCACGTTCCTCAGGATGTAAAAAGTCAAGAATACGCTTTTGTAAAATTCTATCAATAATAAATCCCTTGCCACATCCAATTTCGCAAACTTTAGATAATGTTTTTGAGAAATACTTATAAGTATTTAGTTCTGAATGATGATTTTCAAAAAAAACCATTTCATAACATACACTCATTCGGTCCACTATTCCATCTGCAATTATATTTTTCACATAATCATAACGAGTCGTTTCATCTTTGTTTTCACATTGTAAAGAATATTCTTTATGTTTTTTAACTTGCTCACGATCAAACACTTTTCTGATAATAATTATATATATTGAATATTCAACAAGAAATTACACTGTTTAATCACTCACTCCAATATTTTGAAATACACGTACAATTTTGGTTGAGCCCGTTGATGAATATTCCGAACCATTGCTCGAGTCGAACTCGGATTCACTCCAAAATAATTATTACATGATGATGTGGTTCGGCTTTGAATGAGTGAAAAGAATAATTTCTTCGGCAGCTTTACATGATCGATGTGGCACGATGATCCACTCGAGAAGAGTTTTTTCTTCATTTTTTTTCTTTTTATGAAAATAACGATGAAAGAAACTGGAATAACAGGAATGCAAGATGGATCAAGAAGGTGTTTTAATTGAATTGGGAAAAGGAATCTGGTGCATGTCAGTTGTTAAAGACACTTCAACGAGTTGGTTGAAGTTTTGGAAATGTATGTCAGTAAAACATGAAAGAGCTTCTTTAACTTGGCCAAAAGGATTGTTCTTGAACGATAAGAATAGAATTTAGAGAGATATGAATCAAAATGTGTTTCATATGTGTCAAAATACCAAATAATGATAGAAATTACACAAATTTGATCTAGAGAAGGAATGGATGTTATCTTATGGACGTAAAAGATAACAAAAAATTATAAAAGCATCTCATAACCATCAAATAAACTTTACACCATAATAGTCCCAATTATGTTTTCCACTTTTTCCAAATTTATCAAATTACCATTGTGGTAGTATTCCTTTTGTGGCATGTCGTCCTCTTTACAGCTTTACATTCGCCACCGCTGCCTTGTTCAACCCACACCTGCCATCGATTTAAAATCATCCCCACACTTTCCATTGAGTGGAATTTAACAACAAGAAAAAATTCAGAGTTTTGTTTCAAAATAATATTACCCTCTCTCCAAAGAGTTCGCTTTTCACAGTCGACTACCAATATAACAACATGGGCTTTTTTAACCTCTCTACTTCAACTGTGACGCCTTCCACTAAAACTGAGAAGAAAAATAGATCCTTCTTTACAAGTTTCATGGACACTAGCCCTCAATTGCATCATCATGAGCATCGACGAAAGAGTAATCCCAAAGCAGTTGCTCAAAAGTGCGTCAAGGAGGAGTATTTGAGTAGTGCTGTTGGTGATATAAAGTCCTCTTCGGAACCAACCAATGACCTCAACAACAACAATAACAACACATCATTGCAAGCAAGTGGTTCCACACAACATGTTCCACCTTCGACTCATGACACTCCTCATCAAAAGATTGCAATGGAAAGATCTTACAATTTGTCTTCACTTGAATCCTATACATTTGGTTCCAAGAAAAAGAAGAAGACCTTTTCCATGTCTTATATGAAATGTTGTCCTTTTGATGATGTAAGCGCCCTGATCGATGTGGATAAGTTTGAGAAGAAGGGTGGACCTTCGACCTCAGCAAAAAACAATCAATCTGGTCAACCAACCACCACTCGAACAGTTTCGTCGACACTGGCTGCAAATCCAATGGGAGGTCAACCTGCAATGGTAGTGACGGAACAACCACAAACACAGAAAGCTGAAGTGCCCTCTCATGACAAGGTTTTGTTCTCTTCGTCAATTTTACTTTCGAGACCTAATGAGGAGAATCCTCAACAGCAAGAATCTTCTGGGGCCTCGTCTAATGTTGATGCAAAAGGCAACACAATGGAGACTGAATAAAAACATCCACAAACATCTCGCTTCAATAAACACAAAAACTCAGGTTATCATCAAATTTTAATAATGGCAACGACCAAAAGTTTTATTTCTTACGTCTCAAGTTAGCAACGAAACCTTGCTTGACAGCACTGACAGTTCTTGAAGCCAAACAGTTGGCACAGTGAATGGAGTAGAGACGGGTAGTAGGGTCACGGTTGAGTCTAGTGTCCAAACTATTACAAATCTTACAAACTACATATTCGGTAATATACTTTCTCAATAAATTCTCAATATCCTTGCTCTTGAAAGCACCACGAATAACCAATCTATTGCTACCGTCAAGGTTACCAGTTGTACCCAATTCTGCAAATAAATAATCCAAAACGTGTTGTTCTGCACGGTGTAAGTTTGCACAAATTTCAGTAAAGTTGATCAAAACTGTCTTCTTAGGACCATCTCTTGCGACTTGAGGTGTCTTAACTTTGATGGGCTTTCTCTTTCCTCCTCCCAATTCAGGATTGTTCTTTTTCAAAGTATCAAAGATACGTTCCAAAAGTTCTGGATACTTGTAATTACGATCAGACTTATTCCAAGCTTGTGGACCATGATCATCATCCTTAGCAAGAAGAGAGGCCAAGTCTCTATCTGAGCCTTGAAGCTCGGCAGATTCCTCTCTGTCTTCACTCCAATAAGAACCACCAGAGCTTTGTGATTGTTGCTTTTTGTTGATGATTTGAATAACCTCAGCACTCTTCTTGGTCTTTAACAAATCTACAATTTCGTTGATGTTTTCGTCTTCTTCAACGTTAGTATCGATGGAAGGAAGAGGCATTTCCTCTTTGACCTTTTCCAATGCTTGTTTGAAGAGTTGAGCCTGTATTTATGGAGAACATATTCGTGATGATGTGTTCCAAATAAATAATAATAACGTGATGATGGATTATTTGGTGATGATCATAAAATACTTACAGCATCCTTCAAAATAAGTTGTAATTCTTCGGATGATTCAGTCTTTTCTTCGGATGTTGATGTTTTCTTTGTCTTCTTTTCGGTCTTTTCAGCAGAAGATGAGGTGGACTTCTTCTTGGGCTTTTTCAAATCAAGGCCGAGAGCCTTTTCGTCAACGACAGAACTCATTTTTTCAATTATTATTAAATTGAAATTTATTCGCTGTTCTTATCCAATTTGTTGTTTTTAATTGTTGCTGCTCTCGATATTCAATTTCGCTATGCATGTTTTTATTATTAGATAAAAGAGACAAGCATAAAAACTTTGATTTTACTTTTTAATTCAACCAAGAACAGCTGAACACGATGCATTGTTTTGTTTCCCAAAACGTGAATTAAAAATGATAATTGAATTTGTAAATATGATAAACAAAACAACTCAAAATAAACATACCTTTGGCATGAGAAGTGCTGATTGTGAAGAGTGATGCATCATCGGAAGAGAGACAACGAAAACAGACCTCGAACAAAAGCACAATTCAATAAGACCTCGGAAGAGATGATTTTCCTATCGGAATTGAAAAAAAAATCAAACACACGATTTACTGATCAACAATAGGATGCCATCTTTTGAGACTGCTTCCGAACTCTATCAACAGGGTAACGATTTGTTTGTGGACGAGGAATATGAAGCTGCTCTTGCCAAGTATTCAGCAGCTATTGATATGGAGGAGAAAGTTGAATATTTTGAGAAGAGATCTGCTTGTAATTATCAACTCGGAAGACACAAAGCTTCGGTTGAAGATGCCGAAAAAGCTATTGCATTGTCTTCCAATACATCCTTTAATGGATTCTTGAGAAAGGGTATGGCTTGCTTTGAGATGGAGCAATTTGAAAAGGCTTTAGAAGCTTTTGAAAAGGCCTCCTTGCTCAAACCTGATGATTCCAAAGTTAAAACATGGCTCCGAAAAGCTAGAGCAGAAGTGGAAAGTGCAAAGACTACAAATACAGCATCAACAACAACGACAAATACTGGTACAACATCATCGGCTACAACTTCCTCTTCATCAAGCACATCATCCAACACTCTTACTGTGACTCCTCTCAAGAAGAAGATCAAATGGAACTTTTTCCAAATGGGAGAGTATGCAGTTGTAAATCTTTTGGGATTGCAGCCTATCAGCAAAGAAAATAGACATATCGAAATTCAACCAAGCAAATTAATTATTTCACTGAACTTACCTCCTCAAGAGGGAGTACCATCTACTCTAAATGATGAAGATTTAACAAATTGGGAGAGAACATTTACGCTTTTTGACGACGTTATCCCTTCGGAATCATCTATTATTCATTTACCTTCCAAGGTAGAAATTAAATTGAAGAAAACTCATGCATCTATCGACTGGCCATCATTGGAAACAATTGAAAATGCAAACAAATTTGACCCTCAATTCCAGACAGCAAGTGTCTTTGTTTCTCAAGTCGATCCAAAGAAATATCCTACTTCAAAGAAAACTGATTTTGACACTCTGGATAAAATTGGCAAGAAAGAAGAGGAGGAAGAAAAGCCTGAGGGTGACGCTGCTTTGCAAAAACTTTTTCAACAAATTTATTCTCAAGGAGACGAAGAGACAAGAAGAGCCATGATGAAGAGCTTCCAAGAAAGCGGAGGTACTGTTTTATCTACAAATTGGAAGGAGGTAGGATCAAAGAAGGTTAAAGGAGAAGCACCACAAGGCATGGAAATGAAATATTGGAATCAAGAATAAACTTTCTTTTCGAAGGAATGGAATGATGTTTTATGGTGTCGAAACCTTCAGATATTCATCTCAGCATAATACCTTCTTAGAATTGATTGCCAGTTGGTTATTTATAGTGAAAACTGAAAGTTCCCTTATTAAGGGCCAGAAAGAAAAGACCAGGTTCGAATTGAAGCAAGCAAAGAGATCATTCAGTTTATTCAGTTCTAATGGTCATAGATGTTGATGATTTAACTAATAAATGCCCTAATGTGAATCAATCTATGACAGATGTTGCTTGTTTCAAGTATTAAACCTCACACCTTGTTCTTGACATGGTTCTCAATTACTGAAAAGAGGTTTTGGAAGCTTGCTTGGGTGTGGTGAGTTTGACCATGAGCCACCAGCAAACTTCTTTTCTGAAGAGGATTCTTTCTTTGATGAACTATCCATAGAATCAAGCTTGATAACAGATCCATCGTTGATTAAACTTGAAAGTAGCTCCTCTTCAGTTAAGGATGTTGAAGATGCAGATGTAGAAAGTTGAGGTAGGTTTTGCTGGAATGGAGGACTTGATGGCATTGGAGCATTGGGTTTGAGTTTTAAAGAAGTATGAGGAGGTGTTTGAAATTTCTGTTCTTCCAAATCCTTCAGAACGGTACTTTCCAAATATGCCATGTCAAAGCTATGCCAAGATGGAAACCATGTTGGTTTCAAAAGTCCCTCCTTTGGAGAGTAAATTGAAACTCTTTTTCGTTCCGAAGCATTAAAGTAGGATGGAGCAAGTAAAGTATAAGTAGTAGTGTTCGATGATGACTTGGTAGGACCTACATTTGTGGAAGAATGTACATTGGAGATTGGTGACGTCTTGCTGTTACTAGCTGAGGATTGGGGAGAAGCATTTGAAGATGTTGACACGGATGGTTTGTTCGAACTAGTGTCGTTTGAAGATGAGGAACGTGTTGATGAAGGGCTCTTCTTCAAAACAGATTTGAGAGCAGCATTCGATCCAGAATTTCCACTACTATTGCTGCTACTATTTGAAATGCTCTGTTTTTGAACATTAACAGGAACCATTACCTTCTTCTTTTTCTTTTTGTTTCTCTTGTTTTCTTCATCTTCACCAGAATTATCCATGCCATTGTTGGAGAAAGACGAAGAATTATTTTCACGACCATTCGATTGCTCAGAGGCCATATTTTCATCTCCGCTACTGTTTTCGTTTGATTTTGTGGTGGTATTATAGTGTTGATAGGGAACCACCATTCTCTCATAATTAGCAAAATGATCCTTCGTTGAGGTTCTCGACTTTTTTCCAAGGCCATTATCTGATGACGATTTGTCTGCTTGTGGCGGGGATGTCACATGATGAGCAAAGAAATGAGGTTGCTGAGAGGATGATGAAGAAGTATTGCTATTACCGGAAGAGGATGACGGATTTCTAGAGTCAAATGTTAATTTGTCTTTGACATTGTCCAAAGAAAGATCTTTGTATTCAAAGTAGCCATCTTTAAATTCTCTTACGCGAATTGATTTCTCTCCTTTTGGTACAAATACTCGCTGCTGTTGTTGGGCCTGCTCGTCTGTTAGAAATAAATCTTCATTTACAGAGTATCCACCTGTTGGTGTTGTTCCATTGGTTCCATCAATGAAAAAGGGAATGAGAGGTCTGCCAAATTCTCCCGCTTTTGATTTTGTTGGAGTTGTATGGTCATTGTTTTTATGATTGTTGGTAGAAGAGTTATTGGTGTTACTACTAGAGGAGTATTCTCCATCATCGGATGAGTATTGTTGATGATCCATGCTGTTGTTGTTATTATTGTTGTTGATGTTTTAATTGGTGATTGAAATTTAGGTGTTGTTTTTAAATAATATTATTGATGATTATTGATGGTTTTGATAATATTGTATGAATTGAATAATGTTGATCAAATAATAATTAACTGCAACAAGAAGACAATATGGAGGATAATGATTCTGAAGATGTAAAGATGTTCTTATTGGTTGTTTGCATCTATTTTTTTTTAAATTTTTTCAGTTTTTTTAAAAATAGACTAAGAATGATCACTTTCTAAAAAGAGCTCTCTTGTATGAGATGATCCTCAATGATAATTATTTTCTGGAGTGAACACATCCACTCATTTACAACAGTTTCTGTGTGTATTTAAATACGAATGACCAATCTTTTACCAGAATCAAATTCCTTATTCCATACACTTTCAACATCTTTAAGGTCTGCCACTTCTGTTTCAACTTTAATAATCCCTTGTCCAGCAAGCTTAAACATTTCCGGTAAAACCTTCTCATAAAATTCTCTCATAGATTCAACGGAGAAGCTCCCAAAACCAGATCCACAAATCTCTATTGCTGAACTTCGTAAAATACTTGAAGAAAGATGAATGTGCTCTCCTGCCATCGAACCTACAGTCACAACTCGGACTTTGTGACTGAATGAATGCAAACCAGAGCCCTTAAGAGCTCGCAAAAGCAACTCCATAGGATGACCCCATAAATAATCAATAACTACATCAATTGGAGTGAGTTCATGAATAGCACGAACTGTCTCGATCAACACATGCTCATCCTTCTCCAATAATGAAATGGTTTGATCCACTCCATATTCATTCTGTAATTTGTTGAGTGAATGTTGATTTCTTCCTGTTGCAATGACTTTGGATGCTCCATAATATTTAGCTAATTGAGCACATAATCTACCTGTGACTCCAGTGGCCCCATTAATCAGCACTACATCTCCCTTCTTCATCAAGCCTCGATCAAACAAAGCCAAATAGGATCCCAACACTGCGTTCGGAAGGGCAGCTGCCGTCCAATCATCCACTTGATCAGGCAAAGCAATCAACTTGTTCCGATCGACTAGAGCATATTCAGCAAGCATTCCTGTGGTACCCATTCCATACACTCGAGTTCCATCTTGTAATTTTCCAACTCCATCCATTCCAACGACCACAGGTAATTCCGAGTGGCTTGAATAGTGCTTTCCACTGGCACGAGCTTTATCTAAATTCTTGATGGCACAAGCCTTCATATGAACCAGTACTTCTTGATCATTGGAAGAAGAACTACTTGATGATGGTTCTGGCCAATCTTCGGTATAGACGGGTGAGGCTCCTAACTGATGCAAAACGCCTGCTCGCATTTTCTTTTGGTTTCCATTCTTGAGTTGACCGCAATCCAAGTCGAACCACTATTTCGTTCTTTTCTTTTTATTACTTTCTTTAAAACTTGCCCTAAAGAGATGATGATGCTTAACACGTATGGGAATTACAGATCTCATCAAACATAACGTTCTGCTCACTTCTCCATGGAGAACTGAATATGAGACGGAATTTTCCTTCGTTACGAGATCTAATTGTTTCCAAGTCAAAACGTCAAGATCTGACCTTCAGCTTTCACAACAGATTCAAAAAAAGATGTCATTCAAGAGTGGCTTGAAGTCACCTCTGGTCCGGTTGTACCTCTGGTTCACACTCTGCATCTTCCTAATCTTGACGTCGAAATTCACCACTCCCAATCATGATTTATCTTCGACATCACTGACATTCATCACATCGACTCTTGCAGCAACCGTCATGCCCACTCGTGCCGATGATTTTGTCAATTCCATTGGTGTGAACACTCATCTCTCCTATGTCAACTCGTGCTATTACAACTACTTTGATGATTTTGCGAAATATCTTCTCGACTCTGGAATTCGTAAAATTAGAGATTCACTTCGAAATGGACCTCAATGGTATTTCGATCATCACAATTATTTAGGAATGAATGGAATTAAGGGAATATTCTTGACCGATACTCCAACTCGTACTGCTGATTTAATTCGAGGCTATCCTCTCAAAGTTCCATACATTTTCGAACTCTATGAAGGAATTAATGAATATGATTTGAGTGGTGATCCCAATTGGGTTAATGTCACAATCAATTGGACGAAATTCTTGTGGGACAATCATAATACAAGTTTTCCAGTGCTTGCTCCCTCTTTGACTTCCTTACAGGCCTTTGAAGCTGTTGGAGATTTGAGTCCATATATTGATTTTGCAAACATGCACAACTATTATGGAACTTATCCTCAGACACGAGGATGGGGACCTCAGACTCTTTACGGATTTACTGGAACTGTTGACTACTTTAAGAATTTAACTTCAAGTGTTCAAGTGAATAACAAAAAGCCTGTGGTGACAACAGAAACAGGATGGCAAACTCGATTGGGTCCTGTGATGTATTGGGTACCTGAATTGATTCAAACGAAATATACATTACGATCTTTAGTGTTGCAATGGATGAAGGGCATTGAAAGAACCTATCTCTATGAAATGTGTGATGATCGAGAATATTATGGACTTTTATATTATAATTCAACCACGAATAGTGAACCACCAAAACCTAAACCTCTCTATTATGCATTGAAGAATATGATCTCTGTGTTGGAGGAGAAGCCTCGACAACCAAAATTTGCTTTGAAAGAGTTAAGTTTGGAGATGAATCCCAATTCGACGACGAATTCCAAAATATATCATACTCTCTTTCAGAAGAACAATGGAAATTATTATTTAGCCATATGGCAAGAGGTATTTGGATATGAAGGGGAGTTATCTTTAACACGACATCCACTGTAGTGTATTTAAATTTCACACAATTAAGCATGTTTAATGTTTCAGAAATTAGGATTTACACATTTGATAACACGAACGGAAACATGACCAACATAACAATGCCACTCTATTCAAATGTTTCAACACTTTGGAGCGTGATCATTTCAGCAATCATGATTGGCACCTTGGTGGATGAAATAAATTTATTCCTCTCGAAGAACAAAAAATTGATGAGAGTGGGATTTGAACCCACGCCCTTGCGGAACACGGTATTAATCATACCTTAACGTGTCGTCTTAGACCGCTCGACCATCTCACCGTACGTTACCTTAAACTTCTTACTGTGTTGAACCTTGTACTTCCTTGCTCGGTTTTCAAAACCAACCGACGTAACCCAATCATTGTGTTGATTTTTGGAGTTTGTTGGTCATGGCACATTTTAATTTCGCAAAGATCTATATTATATGTTGTGCTAATATCAAATACATTTGTGAAATTATGGAGAATGTCTGGTGAGATTATTGTCGTCATGAACAAACTTTGAAGGATAACAATAAAGTAGAAATGATTATTTCATTGAATCACTACACGAGGAATGTCCTCACAAAGATTTACAATTGCTCGATGAGTTGGGAGGCTCTTGGAGATGAGCGCTTATTGGTTTGAGCTTCCAAATCATCTTCTTCGTCGTCACTCTCTTGCAAAATTTGGGGAGATGAAGTACTTGCTGATACATCTCTTTGGATTGAAGATGAGTTCTGGCTATTTGATGAGAGTGTTGAGGATCCTGGAGAAAGTCTAAATGCATAAATATTAAGGCCTTTACAAAATTCCCAGACGACTGACACAGCAAAGAATAGATAAAAGCTTGAGGACCACACTAAATTGAAAATAAGCAATCCTTTTGCAGGAATGAGAGGTCCTTTTGATGAAAAAATCATAGTCAGTCCATTCAAAACAAATATGATCATTGGAAGGAGCATAATTACATATTGTTTGGTGAATCTTGGATATGGATGATTTGTCACACGTGCAATGTTCATGGTGGTAAGATAAATGCCAAAGGTAAGAGCTCCAACAACATAAATAGAAATCCAATTTGTTTGATAAAATGAGTTGTCTCCAGCAACATCTGCAGGAATAATTCTCGAGATTAAGGTCATTGAGAAATAAACTGCAAAGAAAATGAATACTACCAATAAATCAAGAACAGCATTTCCTAACTCTTGGGACATTTTGAGAATGCTGTACTTTTTGAATTGTTGAGTTGAAATGGAAGAGCCAGATTCCAAATCTAAATTAGGCTCGTTCGGGAAGGTTTCTTCTTGTGAATTATTATGTGAGTTCGAAAGATCACTTTCCAAGTTTTTGGAGCGTTGTCTGTAATGTTTTAACACATGGAACACGGCAAAAGCTGGTGATGCTAAGGTGCCCATGGTGGTGATTAAAATGATCCAAAACGCCAAACTCATTCCCAAAATAGTTTGTTGTCCAAAACCAACAACGTTTGAGCCACTTTGAAAGAGGTTATAAATACACGAGGCTAAATGCACTCCAACTACGGCGAACTGACCGTCACTAGCAGAGACAAAGCCCATGTAAAATCTTCCAGTGTGATAATGTTCCCAATGTGCCCCGTAAAATGCAAACATCATAATGAGGTGCAATGTTACTCGGCCAATGTCGCTAAAGAATGTGGTTGTCTCAGATGATAAAGCAGATGGCTTATAAGGAGTCTCCCCTAGTGCAATTAAAAAGCCTACAAAAACATTTACGATCAAATGAGAATTTCAAAGATAACTTACACAAACACAAAATTGACATGGTAAGCGCATCGACACCATGATCAAAAACTTCTCCAAGAGGAGAACTGCTTCCTGTTCTTCTTGCTTGTTTTCCGTCACAACCGTCAAAAGTATTATAAAGGAAAATTAATATTGAAATTAAAACCAAGCCAAAATTATAGAGAAATGTATAGGGGTTTGTTTCTGGGTTTGCAATAAAAGAATAAAAATTAATCAATGCAAGAGCAAATGCCAATGCCATGCAAATAAAACCGGTTAAAGTGATAGTGTTAGGAGCAAGCCATTCCGGAAAAACGTTTGCTGTTAAATAATTCCAAAATGGTGACAATATATAATTCTCAGCCACAGAGTTATTCTGTACATCAAACTTGTACAAGGATGCAACTAAATTTGGTGTTGGAGTAGCAGAGGATGATGAAGCCTCCAAGGCTCTTTGTTCTTGCTTTGCCCTTGCTATTGCTTGCAAATAATCCTTTCCTTGTGGAGAAATGAACGAAAACCACTTTGGACGAGTAGTGGGCTCGTTCAAGGTGGCAAGCCATGTTTTAAGTCGGTTCATCCAATCTCTTCCCGATGAGTGATGATGAATGAGTGCTGGATCGAAACGCGTCGAGGAATTGCTTTCATCATCAATACTTTCTCTCTTCCTAGTTATCATGGGTGTAGTATCATGCTCATTAGAAGGTGAAACCGGAAGAGACTCTCGGCCTGTTGTACTTCTATCTAGGGTGTTAAATTCAATAGTAATTTCCTCTGATGAGTCTTGTTTCATGCTTTAAAATATGAATGTTGATGCTATTTTCTTGTATGATTACAAAATAAAAGACAACGATAACGGTTGATGTTGTTGCTACTCTTGTGATCCTATTCCTGTTCTCGCTAATTAGAATCCGAAGGAACAGAAATGAGATGTTTTAACGCTTATTTTTTTTTCAACCACGGAACAACGGATAACACTTTTCTTCAGATTAGAAAGCAATGCGCTGAGAAGAGAGAATGTTTTTGCTTCTTGCAGGACATTTTCTCATATCGCATAAAAAATGTTTTGGGATACTCTTAAAGAATTAATTGATCGGGATCATCAACTCCGATTAGAGGCTGCCAAAAGAAAAGAAAATGGAGTGGTAGTTATTTCTGATGATGAAGAAGAGGATGACCACAGGTTTAGACATCTTGATGATGGTGATGATTACGGAAATGTATTAATTGAATATTTAAATGTTCAGGAGAATCAATCAATAATATACGATACTTTCATTTCCATGTTGTGCAGGAAAGTGGTGGATGAAGATACGACGATGAATTTTAAGCAATGTTTTACTATTCCATTTATATTTACTCTCAACTTCAAATATCAAGAAATATTAATTTATACCATTATTAAGTTACACCACAAATTCAAGCGGAAACATATTTCGGATCTGGTAAATGCATTTGTTATTTACAGCAAGAATGAGAAGAGCCCACATACTCATCTGGTGATTTTAAAACAACTATTTAGAAAATTATGTCGCAAATTGAATGATAGTTCTTTATTAGAACTTGTTGAAAGTAGTGTTGCTGTATTGCCAAATCATCCCAAGCTCGCTATTGCGGCTACTAATTCTTTGAGAGATTGTGTAACGAGCCTATACCAGACCAAAACAGTTTTCAAACGAAAGTCTATCTCACAACAAGGTTTATCACATACCACTATCACTATTGATAGTGATAACAAAAAACGAGATCTAGATGAATTTGTACATATAGAAGAAAACAAGGAGGATGAGCATGACACTATTACAAACGAAAATACTCTAAAAAAACCTAAAACAAACAATGCAGAAATTACACCCACATCTGATGAGCCCAAAGTACTGTCTAACGACACTCCAAAGGAGTTGACATCAGACCAGAAAAAAGAGATATCAAAATTCAAAAAGATATTAGAACGCGCTACCAACCCGAAAAACATTGCGATAGACTTGTTAATTTCAATCATCAACTCAGCAGGATCCATTGAGCAATTAATTCAGATTTTCAAGGAGCTTAATGTAGAAAAGCTGAACGACTCAAATCTGTTACATATTACTCAAAGTTTAATTACCAAGACTGGGCTAGTTACCTCTACCAAGTATCTAAACCATACTATTCAATGTGACATTTTCGTACAAAAGTTTTTTCAGCCTAGAGTGTTCTCAATGAAACAAAAAGCATCAAGACATTTGTTTTCATGTTTGCAACATGTGTGTGGGAATTCAGACTTTACAAAAATTGTTATTGACAGAATTATTCTAGGGCTATCCACATTACAGAGTGAAGAAAGATCGATACAATTATCTGTAGACCAAGTTGAGCTTATCACTAGAATGATGGACAAAATTCTTGAAGTAGATGACAAGATATATTTATTGAGACAAGTGCTTGAAAACACAGAAAACAAACGAGTGGTGTGGAATGAAGAAGTAACTATCAACATTCTTAACAGAATTTTAGAAACTAAAAACATTGCGTCCAAGTTAGAACCAAGCATTTTAGATTTACTATTACGCCAACTTGAAGAAATAGCTAAACTCTTTTCAAAGTCACTTAAATTCTCCTTGTTGATTGGAACCTTCATTAACATCATCAGCACCTCGAGCGGGTTGTCACTTTTACAGTCATATTATCCCTCTCTTAAAGATATAATCAACCAGCTTGAAAACAAGATGAAGGATACCCTAGAAAAGAAGCTAGAATCTGCTCGGACTCAATGATCTAGATTTTTCATCTACAATACTTCTTCGACTTATTAAGAGAGGGTCAAAAACAAAGTTTTTCTCATAGGATGTGAATCTTGTAGCATGTCACATGAAGGCAAAGAGGCATGGTCACATTACAAAATTATAAATAATTTCGAATTCAAATAAAAATGTCGATCAAAGTGATTGTCTGTTTTTTAATAGTCCTGTTGCCATTAGCAAGCTTATACGCGACATCAAATCGTAATCTTACACTAAAACTTCATCAAGCCATTGAACAACATAATGCATCGGAAATTGCCAAGCTGTTGAGAGAAGGAGCAGATTTTACGGAATATATTCAATACAGGGTAAGGATGATCAATTATTATTTCCGAAATCAACATGTTCATTCACAATCATCAAATAGTTTCTTAGACAAAATAGTTTTGATGTAGCCCGATACTATCGCTATGAAGATGAATACAATCAAATCGTAAAGAATTGGTTGACTGAAATTGCAAAGAATGGAAATCCTTCTACATCGCCTTACAGTGTTGTGATCTGGTTTGTCTTGTACGGATATTTCATGTTTTTCTGCCTTTCCGTTTGTATTGCCATTGGGTGCTTTCAATCCTTGAGAACATTTTGTTGCGCTTCAGGAAGGTCAAGATCAAGTCGTAACAACAACAACACGACGAGAAATGGACAAGATCAAGACATTCACAACACTTGTTCACAAATAACCTCTCAGAAGGTTTCTACAACGTCTTCCTCATCAAACAACACAAATGGACGCAGGGAGGAAGATGACTTGTGTTGTATTTGTTTTGAAAGAAGGAAAGACACTGCTTTGGAATGTGGACATGTGTTTTGTGGACAGTGTGCCAGTAAATGCACCTCTTACTGTTTTACATGTAGAAAAAGACACTCAGGAAGAACTATCAAGTTATATTATTGAATGTCCAAATTTGATGATTGAAAAACGAATGCTTGTTGTTGGTTGTGAATTGGGAACTGTTTAGGTCACAACTGTGGTGGTTCCCTTATTTCAATCAAAATGGTGAAAAAAAAATTAAAAAAAATTCCTAAATCCATCATAAAGGAACAACTCATCAATAATACAAATTTAAATCATCAAATTAATTCAAGAACATAATGGTATTTTCGTGGGTTGTTGCAGGAGTTTCAATTGGAACCGGTCTTATTTTTGCAAGAGCTTCTCTCCGAGCACTTGCTCGTACCCGAGCCGCATCGCTCAACGCAGCATCAATGAACAAAACAGGATTCACTCTCAATACAGATTTCCTCTCTAAACCAATTTATGGAAGAAACTTTGCAGAGGGATCGTTTAATCCTGAAATGTCAAAGAAGGAAGCATTGGATATTCTAGGTTTCGGAAAGACTGTAAAACATGTAACGGAAGAAGACGTGAAGAAACGACACAGAAAATTGATGTTGTTGAATCACCCTGATAACGGAGGAAGTGCTTATATTTCATCTAAAATTAATGAAGCAAAGGATTACTTGCTCGGAAGATACGGAAGAGATTAAAACAATTTACGAATATTTATTCAAGCCTATAATGCGTTGATTACCTTTCATTAATGATGAACAAATTGCAAATGATGACATTTTTGCACCACGATCGTGTTGGTTAACATGATTCATCACCGCAGCACTTTCTTCGTTGTTCTTTTATTTCAAGGCCTCTCGCACTTGATCGAGTAATTGAGATAATTCATTAAACTCTTCAGAATTCTTAAATATTTCTTGTGATCGTTTGGTTACTGATTTGAGGATATCCTCAGCCATAGAAAGATATTGAACTTCCTTATCTTCTTGATTGTGTTCCTTGAACCATGTAGCGACACGAACTTGCAATTTCACGAGTTCGGCCACAGAGAAAGCGACCAACTCAAATTTAGATTTTTCTCTTTCCCATCCAGTCATTTGCAAACTTCTGCATAATCGTTGCCTCTTGTCAACAGCTTGTTCCAAATATTTGATCTTGTCTTCGCTCGAATCATCTTTAATGGAATTGGCCAAAATTTCATAGAATCCAGCGTAAGCTTTCCAAACATGAGGATCCAATGAAATTCTATCAGTGATCTTCTCGAACATTCTCAATAATTCTTCTTTCAAATGTTCTCCATGAGGTATTGGTGACTTTTCCAATAAGATCTTGAAAACCCTCAAAAACAAGAAGAAGACATCAGTGTCAAGTTTTTTGTCTTCTTTGATATCGACCAATCTTTTTACTGCTGTAATGGCATAATCAAATTCATTGGCCTCAATGGAAATATAAAGGAAATTTTGCCATATTTTCCAGCTGTCGTATGCCAATCGAGCTGCTTCTTTCATTGCTACGAATGCACTCTTTCTATAAAAGGTTCATTATTGAACATGGATATTTCTCACAATAACTTACTTTTGACCTTGATGTAAACGAACATTGGCTAAATTACTCCACGATTCAGCATCATCTGGATTTTGTTGAGTCACTTTCGAATAGGCCGTTTGGGCCTTGTCCCACTTTTCACATCTCATACAACAAAAACCATAAATAAACCAAGCATTTGTGTGTAAAGCAGAAAGTGCAAGAGATTCCTCGAATTCAGGAATGGCTTTTTCATGTTCCTGTTTTTCAGTATAATAAAATCCGAGGGCACGTTTGGCTCTTGCAAATCTCTTTTCTGAGACATCCCATGCTTTCATATACATGTCCACACAGGTTGGATATTGCGAGAGAATTTGCTCTTCACCTTCCACATGATATTCTTTACGAAGTTTTTCAGAACGTTTCAAATCTCCAAGCATACACCACAAGAGAGGATTATCTGGCTCTTCTAATAACTTTTCAATAACAACTTTCTTTGCTCTATTTTCTTGATCGAGAGATACAAGAGTTTTCATAATTTCTTCAAACATTCCATATTTTCTGAAAATGACAAGAGCACTTTCAAGAAGACTTGATCTCGAATAAATAAATGCCAATTCTCTTTGCAAATCAAATATTGGAGGATATCCAAGACAATAAAAGTATTTGAGACGAACAGAAACAGGTGGTTCAGTATCTTTCAAATGAGAGACTAGCTTTTCAAATTGTTCAATACTTCGAACCAAGTGATTAATTTTATCACTCTCTATTCTAGCTCTCAACCACAATGCTGTTGATTGAACCAGCCAACTTTGTGGGTGCTCAATGACTCTGAGAATATAAGGCATCATTTCTTCTTTAGTAAGGCCATACTCTGGATTTGTGTTCTTAATGTCCATACTGATGACATTTTAAGAAAACAGATTTTCTCATTACTTATCAATACTTACCACTTGGCAAGAATGATCACTTGATCAATCACTCTCAGAGCAGATTTTGATAAATCTTGTTCATTTTCAGCTACATCGATGGATGGTTTTTCAAGCAAGTGAGAATCCTCATAGTGTTGTATAACCTCTGGAAGCGTTGATTCTTCCTGTGTGTTGGCATTGGTGTCAATTGTTCTACTTTTTGCTTCTAACACAAGTTGTGAGGTTTTAAACGATTGATATTTAGTTTTCACACCAAGTTTTCCTGTCACATTAAGATAGAGACCAGTAACAAGCTTTGCCTTCTCAAAACTTTGTTGAGCAAACTTTTGTCTATTAAAGTGATAATCTACTAATCCCTTCTCCACATAATATCTTGCAATCAATTCATCATCTTCGACATTAAAATTCTCAGTTGGGAATTTTGAATCCAAAATTTCAAAGCTTTTCGTAATTGCATTTAACAAAGTTTCAGTTGAAAAAGTCATCAACTTTTGATGAATGATATTAACTCTAATTCTCCACCATTCATGACTCTCCACATTCTTAATCAAGTTGTTATCCAAAAAACATTTAGCAACAAGTAAATAATGTGGAATTGTTGTCATTGTAAAAGCAGTCTCTCCGTTAATAGAAAGTTTTGAAATGGCATACTTTTGAATGTACTTGGCAATATTATGTGTTGACTCCACTTGTAAATATTCACTTGTTGAATCATTGAGCATCGGAAGAGAGAATGTCTTGTCAAAATTGAATGTAGGACCCACAAAGTTGTGTTGAACAAATGTGTTTAAATAAATAATGCCATAGAGTAAAAGGAGCATTGAATTTTGTGGAGCCTGTTGTGCAAATTCCGATATGGTTGTCTCCAAATTATGATAACATTCTATCAAATATTTGAATATATTGTATCATTCATCGTTGTTTCATACATACCATCCAACAAGGATTGAATAGTTTTATAATCCTCTTGAGTACCCTCAAGGCTAGATAGAGATGCAAATATCGAAGAGAAAGTTCTTTGATAGGATGCACTATGAATGGGCATCAAATTTCCTTTCAAAATACTTGACACCAAGTGATGTATTTCTTCATCGTGATGACCGTTTTCATTGTTGAGACGATATTTCTCAAATGCAGCTTCATCGGAGAGAATGAGAAAGCGTTCTAGTGGTGGCAACATTTTTTTCTTCTTCACTTTTAAAATTGAGCTTCAAATAGAGAGTATTTGTGCGTGCGCTACTGAATGGGAGCTGTGTTGACTCTCTCTGTGAATCACAATTTTCAAATTTTAATAATTTACATTTGGGAGTGTTTGTTAGATACGAGTTGTTTCAAGCTTCGTAGCTCACTCGAAAGCTTAGTGTTTGTGGAGAGCCTTACTGAATTGTTTTCAACTTGTTCTGATCGTAGCTTGATTTTGTCCAATTGTTTTTCGAGCTTTTGAATTTGCTCATCCTTGTATTTGATGAGCTTGTCAATCTTTTCAGTGTCAATAGATAAAGAGCCGCCTGAAGTGGAGGACTGATCTCCATTATATTGAGCAATTTGTTTGAGAAGATATGTTATCTTCTGTTCGTTCTCCTTCTGTAATTTCAGGTGTCTTCGCTCAAAAACCAATTCAGTCAATCGAATATGATTTTGGAGATTTTCAATCATCTTATCACGTTCTTTTAAGGCCAAATCGAACTCCATAATCTTTTGTTTCTTTGATTTCTCGTCCTCTTTGAGCTCAATCACTTTTTCAAAGTACTGTTTCAAGAGTACTTTGGCCTCTGCCAAAGAGTGGATATCGTTGAAATGAGACAACGAAAGAGAGGAGTGGCTTTCCTCGACCCTGAGTCTGTTTTGAACTTGTTCTATCGTTTCGTTTTTAAATTCAATTTCGGCATCTAGAACCTCTGTTCTCTCATTAATTTCCTGAAGCTCTTCATCTTCTTTCTTAATTTGATCTTTTGCTTTTTGCTCTAATTTCTCTCGTTGTCGTAACATCTTTTCTCGCCTTTGATGTAAGGTTTCAATTTGTAGTTGCAAATCATTGATTATTTTAGCTTCAGTTTTCAAGCAATTATTACTATTAGACGTTCTTTTGCTCTTCAAAATTGTTTCCTTCTCTACAATTTCTCTCTCCACTTCTTGCAGTTGTTTAAGGATGTCAACCATAGATTCTTGCATATGTTGATTCTTTCGTATTTTCCTCATTTCAATATCTTGCTTGGCTGACAACATTCTCTCTTTTTCTTGTATTATTGCTTCTCTTCTTGCCAACTCCTGCTCCAGAGTTTCTATTGCCTCTTTTTTAGTCATGTATTTCTCAATTTCTTTGTCCAACCATTCTTTTTGTTTATCAATATCGGCTGAAATAGATTTGCTTTTTGAAACTCGAGATAGTTGATACCTATTAAGCCTCAATTGTTGGTTGACTTTCTGAACCTCTTCTGACTTGCGTTCCAAGATTTCTTTTTGTCTCTGATTTTCAATCTCTAGCTCACGTATTCTCTTTTGACTTGCTTCACCTTGTTTCTTTAATGCTGATATTTGCTTTAGTTGGGCATTATATATTTGGTTTTGTTTCTCTGTTTCTTCTTTGATCTTATTTTTAAGAAATTCTTGTTGTGTTTTCATCTTTGTTATCTCTGTCTGCAAATCATTAACTTTTCGATCACTTTGATACTTTAGCTTCATTAACCTCTCGTTTTCGGTCGCCTTTTTCCTGAGATCAGATAATTGCATATTTTGTTTGTTCAGTCGTTCTTCATAGTCAAGCTGAATTCTGCGTTTTTCTTCTTCCTTTTTACCTCTCTCCATGTCAGCTGTCTCAAGTGCATTCATCAATTTTTCTAACTCTTGTTGAGTGGCTACTACAGAATTCTCCATCTCTATTATCTTCTTCTCATATTGCTCTTTCAGAACAATGGACTCATGCTCGCTCTTTAACAAGTCCTTAATGAGCTCTTCTTTCAGTTTTATCATCACAGTAAGATCTTTTAAACTTTGCTCCAGCTTTCGTTGCTTTCTTAAATACATTTTCTGCTGATCTTGCATTTGTTTTTCAACCATGGACTTTTCAAGTTCAATTTGGCTTTGCTGATTGTACATTAAAGTTTTTTCTTTTTCTAGATTTTTGATTTCATCTTCCAACTTGCCAAGCTCTCCGTCCAACTGTCCATCTGTTTGTGTGGCATCCTGTTTGGCCTCTTGACTTTCAGGTATTTTCGGTGCACTTGTGGTAGGTAATGGAGGAACGGTAGTAACACCTAATTCTTCTGGGAGACTTTGAATATATTCTTCGAGCTGAGCTACTCGTTTCATCTCAGTATCAAGATCTTGTTTCAGTGCTTGGACATTCTTTTTAAGAACCCAATTTGTTTTAGACAGCCTCTTAATCTCTCGCATCTTCTCTGTAAATATTTTTTCGTCACGCTTTAGATCGTCCTTAGCATCTTTCAACTCTTTCATAAGAGACTCTATTATCTTATTCTTTTCTTCAATATCGTGGTTCTCGACAACCACTTGCTCAATATTTGGTAATCGAGGTGAATATCCTTGGGGCTTGTCTTTTCTCTCTGCGCTGACATTTACATCATAATTGGCAACATCTTCCAATACTTTGATGATCTCCGTTATTTTCTCTTTTGGAATGTCAAGGGTGCTCCAAGGAACTTTAAAAAGCACTCGCAAAACCTCTCTAACACGCTGACGGAAACTTTGTATCTTATGTAAGTACATATCTCTTTCTGCTTCGATGTTGAGGATATTTTCACTTAGTTCCGTAATTTTTGAATTGCTTGAAGAAAGTTGTTCTCGAAGAAGTTTTGTCTCATCCTTGTGATCTGGCACGTTTGCAAGTTGAAGTAAGTTGCTCGAAGAAGGCGTTTTCTTTTGAATCTCCAAAAGAAATCGTTGGTTGTCTTCAAATTTTAACAATTCCTCAAGAGAGTCCGAATATTGGACACCCTCAGAGGACATTTTCTGTTGGAGAAGAGCCAACTTTAACGCATGTATTTCATTTCTGAGCTGATCTATTTGCATGGAATGAGGATCAATGTTAACCACTGGTTTGTTCTTGATATTTCTTGCTCGATTGGCATATTTAAGTGTATTCAATGTCTCTTCAAAATTGGAATCTGCTGGAGAAATACATGCTAACATTACAGTTCGACTATTTCCTCCTAAGCTATCCTGTAACAGTCTTGTTAATTTAGAATCTCGATAAGGGACGTGCGTAGTGTGTGCTCTTTTTTTCTCGTCTCCCAGTGCACTAATAACGTTTCCTAGAGCAAGCAATCCACAATTAATTTGGACAGCTTCTTTAAATCTAACACCAACAGCCCCGGTTCTTTTTGTCCTTTCACTACCCGCTAAATCAACGAGATGAAATTTCGCCGTCATAAATTGCCCTGATGTTGCTTCCCCTTCATTTCCGTTTTTCAATCTTTGCTCAAGAATTATTGTAAAAATTGAATGCGATCTACTGGATACCTCATTCATCAATGTGCTGCCTACGGTTCTATATAAGCTTCCAGTCTCTAAACAACCAATCATGTCATCGTATGATTGGACAGATTCTCCTTAATTCCTACAAGTAAAATTCCTTTTTTTTCATCCTCTCTGATCTGAATTAATTTTGTTGACGTTGATGGAGCTAACAGATCTTTTATCGTTTCATTGTAAATCTCAAGAAAGGAAACACGCACTGCAAAATCCGCATCCGAACGTTGTTTTATAATTTCAAAAATGTTCTGTATTACTCTCGGTATAACTCCTATTTCTTCATCTAGTAAATTTGTTGAGTTAGCTGTACCCATAGTGTAAGTTTTTCCTGAGCCCTAGTTGACAATTTAGAAAAATTATTTCTTAAGAAAACCTACAGTTTGCCCATAGGCTAGAACTGTCGCATTGTAGCCCTGAAATAATCCTTCCACTAAATTTTTAACGCTGACATCATATATTTGTTGCTAAATAAAGTTTGCATTTAATTGAAATACGCCCGTCATTTCTACTCACCTGTTGCGACTGCTGCCCAAAGACATAATCGAAAGCAAATGTTCGATCTCGTCCAACAACGATTTGATTATTTACAGGATCCGTTGTTACGCATTCTCTACTCTTCTCCAGTTTTTCCTTCGGAAGCATGGGCCTCACTCGTACTCCAACCTTCACTGATGACGAGTCCGATGATGATGGAGGTGTGGGAGGTTGTGTATTTCCATTAGTATTAAAAATGTTTGGGCTTGATTGTTGTGATGATGATCCCTCCGATGTATTATTAGTATTCAACAAGGCTTGTTGTGGTTGGTTGCACGAATGGACAGATTCGTTTTGACTCATTTTTTCTTTTAACTTTTACAAATGGCGGGAAAAAGATCAATCCTTAATATCAATCCCTTAATAATGTACACACGCTGTTCGGACTTTCTTGAACATCAACCTTTCATTATTATTTGCTTCCAGGTGTTGCAATCATCTGGAGTGAACAAGACTGCAATTAATCATTTCAAGATGATAAGGAAGCACACGTGTAATGACATGACCAAGCAGAATTCTTTTCGTCGTTATAATTTTTATTTACACTTCTAGTGTACAGAATGTTTTAAATACAAATTATTGTACATTAGTCTTTGTGTTGATCCGCAACATGTTTGATAATTCTGTAAAACGTGTTATCCATAATTGGCTTTAACGAATCTAGATCAATTGCGGTAGTGATGTGAACTCGGATATCTTTTCTATTCGTTTGCTCCATAAACTTGTTTACAATGAAATCAATGTTTCCTGTGTTGTGAAAGTGGAATTAAAATACAATGTTATGAGCAAATGCACTCAAAACTATCCTCTTACTTACGTTTGATGAAGGATTGACCAAATTCAAACCAATACTTGTAGACTCCTTTCAAAAATATTCTACTGTTTGTTCGTGTGATGTCATTTGTGATTTGTGAGTCTTCGCCAGTTGCTCTTGAGGTAGATAATTTCCAGTCAGCTGAATTAATTTTGTCCAATACTTGTTGTGCATAATTCTCTTGTTGAATATAGAGCGCATATTTAGAAATGACAATATTTTCATCAATGTCTGATTGATACCTGAGACATAAACTTCTCCAAACAAGGTCGCTATAAAAGTGTTCATGTTCAATAGGAACATGCAAATGGTGACACCGAAAGGTGCATGAAATAAATGACGGTCAAATTTTTTTCTAAAATGTGAAATAATAAATCTCAACATACCTGGTGGCAATCTTGTAAAATTCATAACTCACTTCGCTGAGAGCACATAATTCACGAGCTTCCAAAAACATGCATACATAAATCAAGGCATCTTTTGGAAGATCTGGAATTTTGTGAATATCCACTTCTTCACAATATGTCCATTCTGCGTCGTCATCTAAAACATCATTCTCAGTATCATCGTCACAATCTGCTCCAATATTGTTGCTGGTAAGTTGTTGCATTCCTCGAACGTGCACATTGGAGTAGGTCTGACTCATTATTTGTCTTAATAAATTATCATCTGAGAGTCTTTTTGCATTTCTATTCATGGTACTCAGTGAGCTACAAGATGCCTTACTTTCTTCTTCAATAGCTTGGTCGAGAATGGAAAGAGTTCTTGGAGTTTCATCCTTCTTCTTTTTTCTCTTTTGTGGAGATATCACATTTTGCCGTGAATTTGAAGCTGGTTGCACATGATGAATATTCGACTCATCCATCTCTCTTCTGGATCGAGGTGTTAAAAAACCAAACAGTGAAGGTTTCTTTTTGTTTTGAGCAAGAGCCTTCTTCAAAAGCTTTTTCTCTTCTTTTGAAATTAAATCATCAAAAATGTTCTTTTCTTCCTTTTGAGAGAGAACAAAATCATCTGCATCAACAACATCATCATCATTTCCATTTCGTATCTCATAGGAGAGAGATCTTTTGTTTCTTCGAGGTTCAGAGGAATTTTCCATGAATTTATCAAAAGATAAATCCTCTGATTCTTCTTCGAGTTGTTTCTTATGATTTCTCAGTCGCTCCTGAATAAAGTTACTAGCAAATTGATAAAATGGATTATTGGCATTCAATTTCAAGTCGTCTGGAACCTCTTTTCCAAAAGCGATGGATAAATCATATTTTTGAAGTTTTTCTAAGAATACATCATACTTGTTGAATATTAAAAATACAGGCACATCGGCAAAATAGGTTGAATTTACAATTTCATTAAATACAAGAAGACTTTCCAGCATTCGATTGGATCTTCTGTCTATGATTATGTAATGTATATATTATCATCAAAATCATGTGGTGAAGTTTGTATTAACAAGTCATCACAAACCCATCAAACCCATTGATCCATGGTAACAAAAACACACATGTTACAATAATACATCAATATGAGAATAAGAATTGCTTCTCAACACACATACCTTCATAGAGAACTTGATTAAATTCAGAAAGTGCAACGACAAAAAAGACTGCACTAACATCGTCAAAGCTGTGGATCCATTTTCTTCTCTCACTTCGTTGTGAGCCCATCTTTCAAATGATTTCACAGCAAAAGTGAAGTTCAGAATTCATGTTGAAGTGCAATGATGAGGAAATCATTTGATTCATTCACACAAGAGTAGCAATACTACTTACCAAAACTACTTTGATAGGTTTGTGCATGATATAAGTTTTTGATCCCTCCTCTGAATCTTTAACAATCTTGTGTTCAATAATGGGTTCCATATTCTGAGGTAAAATATCGTCTAAATCGAGAGTAAACTTTGTGTCTTGAAATCGATCTTGTATCGTGTAGGAAACAATATAATCTTTCTTTTTCTTTTCAAAACTTGAATATCCATCAATACTCGTTGAACCATCAAACGATTGATTGGCATGTAGCATTTCTGAAGAATGATTGGATCTCTCAACATCCAATCGAACTTTTTCATTTTCACAATTATAATAATAATAGGAAGTTTTTTTCTTAATCTTGATCGGAAAATGAAGCATGGTTTCAACAATTCCTGTTGTGCGTACTCTCACTCTCAAAATGTCACCCATGGTGGGAACATAATTTGGATCTGTAATTCTATCTAATGAAGTGAACCAATATCGAGCACTTTCCATATGTTCAAAACACAACTCGTGACCTCTGTTGTAAGTTTCCACAATTTGAGGCACTTCATTCCACAAATATTTAATTTTCTCTGCCACTGGTTTGGTCAAGTGCCAATCAGGAGTCATGGAGGATACGCTATCCATGATGGTGTCAAGGCAATCCAATAAATAGTAATCATTAATGGTATCTAATTGCTCGTATAGAATATTTCTGAAATGATTAATACTTCCATCCACCAAAGAGTACATGGCCAAAATGACATTTCTATGGATGACACTCACGTACTCACGACGGACTTCTGGACTTTTAAAACTTGTGGTAAAGTCTTCTCTCAAATCAATACTATCTTTCAAGGACTCTTCATAGATAATACAAGAATTATTAAAATTTGATAAATCTGATGCAGAAGAAGAAGAAGAGGCTTGAGTATTGAATCCACTTGTGCCCAATGTCGTATTGAAAGAAGAAGAGTGATCAAAACTGAGATTGGCTGCTCTTGGAGATTTGGGTGGAAGAATGGATGATGAATTTCCTCGATCAAACGATGCCGATGAAGGAAAGTTGCTAAAGCTTGAGCTTGCCATGTGGCTTGAAGAGGAACCAGAATAGGAGGATGGTATGAATGATGTTGGTGGATGACCCATCATCATGTGTGATTGTTGTGGTGAAAGCAATGATGATGATTGATAGGATTGTTGCTGTTGCTGTTGTGGTGTTACAGTAATCATGGTTGCTGATGTCATGGATAGAGAGGACCATGAAGCTACATTTGTATGCTGCAGGCTTCCAATCGAGAGGTGGCTATTGCTTGGCAAGGAAGATGCCATCATCATCGTACCTCCTCCCGCAGTCGTTAGGGGTGAAGACGTATTGCTACTACTATTCACGACTCCATTGTTGGTCGTTGATGATGAAGAAGAGGTGAGAGTTGTTGTGGTTGTTCCTCTCTCTCCGACTAGGCTCAGAGTCGTTCCTGGGCTTGAATGACTAAAATTATTCGTATTGAAGGATGAAACAGGAGAAGTAGAAGAAGGAGTCGTGGAAGAGATTCCGGAATTCATTGCCGAAGAGTTGTTAGGCGTGGTGGGAGCAATGAATTTTCGCTTTGGAGGATACCAATACTTGAGAGCTTTGAACATGGTTGATTTTCCTCCTAAATGAGATCCATCCATCGGTTTGTATTATAATCATGAATGACAATCATCACCACCATCCAAATTATTATAATAAAACATCACACAATGTATTTCCATATTTGAAAAATTCGATTTTCTCTTCAATAATGATGTCTCCTTACCTTCTCCTGTTCCCAGCAACACTATTTTTGTGGGCTTCTTGACAGCCTCTAGTGGATCATTGGGTGCTGAGTTGTGCTGGTTGACTCTTGCCGATAAATTTGGGTAAAGCAAAGCAGCATTTTGTTGATGTGACAGTTTGACACCCATTTTTTTAAAAGTGAGCACTGGATCAAGAAATCATTCTCATCTTTGTGGGCAACTCCTTCTTGAGTCAACAACACTCGCTGGTAACAACAAAAACATATGAAATTTGAGATGAAGCAATATTGAACCACCTCATATGAGTGAATGGAAGAGTCTGACAAAAAAATGCAGCATCACGACATGTCGGCTCCATCCAAAAAGCCACAATACACACTTGCTGTAGTTGGTTTTCGAAAGTGTGGCAAAACCGCCTTGATGAGGAGGTTGTTGTTTGGGCTGAGCGATCATGATGAATTCTTTCGCAAAGAATTAAAAAATATCAACAATCCAAACCAGTGCACTACTGTTGGAGATCAATGGGAGAAATTACAAACTAGTCTCGAAAACAAGAATGGACTCTTCATTTCCATCTTAGCTTTGAAGAAATTGTGTAGCACTACATCAAATACTCCAAACTTTGATCCGTTCTATCGATTTCCGAAATTAATGAATGACCGTTGGAATAGTGATTTACTTTTGAATTTATTTGATATGCCTTCTTTCAAAGGAGGATTTCAGAAAACGGTGATGAAGGGTTTATCATTATCGGATGGAGTGATATTTATGATTGATTGCGGAATGTTGGCAAATTATTGGAAAACACGTCACTGTTCCAAGAAAAACTTGGACGACATTTGGAATAGAATAGTTACAGAGTCACTCCATTTCGTTTATGCATATGGAAATATGAACGATCTCATTGTTGTACTCAACAAGATGGATCTCGTTTCATATTCCCAAGAGTTTTTTATATTTGTAGAAAGACGAATTTATTCAACTTTGCAAGAAAAGTGCTGTTCTTTTGGTATGATTCGTTCAATTTCCATAATACCAATATCAATTTTGGATGAAGAAAATATTGAAAATACATCTAATATAATGAAAGAGTGGAAATCAATGAACTTACTACAATGTGTTAGGAATTTAAAATCTCCAGCATGGAAACCATATGCTCCTCTTCGAATGATTCATCACCGAACATATTCATGTATGGTCTTGGCACAGTTGTAACAGGAAAGGTGTTATATGGCTCTCTACCTGTTAACCTCGAGTTTTATTGTTTCAATGAAAAAGGCATAGACTATCAATGCAGGTCTTGGTTCCTTTACAAAAGTTGAAGTGAAAGCCATTACTTTCAAATCTACAGTTTCTATATTTTCTCTCGAAAGAAAGCTGCTTGGTTATGGCATGGTGGTGAAATCGAAATTCATTTCTCTGCAACCTTATTTAAAATTAGAACACATTGGCATTTCCAACAAATCTATCAATGCACACAGGCATGGATGTCGGAGCTCTATTCTTTTCTGATTGTGTGTATTGATAGATTCGTTGGAAATGCCAATGTTTGATGTTGTTGGAGGAGTTTTATTCCTGGGCAATCACGTTGTTTGATTACCAAACGCAGTGTAAAAAAATTATGAATTCCCTTCGTGCACACCAAAAGCATTCATCACCACCAAGATCGAAGAAGAACAACAACAACATTTGGCATTCCATTGAAACACCTCTTCACATGACACCATCTTGCAGCAGTAATAGTAATAGAAAACCGATGATGAACACCTTCTCAACATCCCCTTCTTTGACATTCCAGCAACCTCAAAATTTTTACATGTTCAGTTGTTTTCAAGAAGATGAAACAGTGTGTCGCACCAACCATGAGAATGAACACCACCACAGCATGCTGGATAAGCTTTTGAATTGTTTAGTGGTACAGGCGCCTTTTTATCTTCAATGCAACAGCAGCGAGTCAGGAGGAGGAGGAGGAATTCGACACACCCAACAACATGTTGTTGTTGTAGATTCTCACTCCACTGTCGCACAACATGATGTAGAGTCAGCACCAAGCACTGAGGAAAACAACTCCCATCGAGTTCTATCATCATCTTCTTCACAGCATGCGACTATGAGTGTATTAACACCTCCGCCATCATGGCTACAACATGCATCATTACTTGAGAACATCAGACAAGATCCTTTGCAACATGTGAAGGATTTGCAACACACACATCTCTCTAGACTTCTCACGTATATTCATAACAAGAAAGAAACATTCACATGTTTGAAATTTGATATATTCTCAGCACCAAATGCTCAACATAAAGAGAGAATTAACAAAGCAATGAGTGCTGTCTATGTGGTTTCAGGAATACTATACTTTCCAAAAAAGGAATACATTCGGTGGAGTTTAAAAGCCATGTTGGACGCTCTCAGAACACGAAAGAGTTATCGAGAAGAAATTCGATTTGGATTTTAGTGAAAAATCAATTTTATTATACAACATGTGATGCAAAGAAAGTGAATTTTCCAAATTGCGACAACATGCTCGAGTTGAATACAGATGATACTGTTTCTTTGAGGAGGGAAGAAACATTAAATGGATTTTCAAGAAAGGTTGTTTCTCCTACAAGTGCTGTGTTCCAATTTAAACATTCCTCATTTCAAAGATATCATCCTAATACACCTCTTCCTAGTCTACAGATTGAAAAAACGATATTAATTTGTAAGAAATTGACAAAACCCACTTCTACTATAAATAAGAAAGGAAAAGAACATGATATTTGGTTTGTGCCGGATAAGACATCATCACCACTTACTGGAATTATGCATGCTGCAGATTTTGATGAATGAGTCACTTTCGAAAGATACGATTCGGTACCTAGAATCGAATTAATATAATGACAGGAGAATAAGTGTCAAGAAAATCAACGAGCGGACAGAATTGATCCGTTCAAATGAATTGAACGAAAAGCGCTCTCATCCATACTAAGTTTAAAATTGTGTTTGAAAATAATTACATTGAGGAAATTTAAATAGATCTGATTTTGGGATTGGATTGACTGAAAGTTCAAAAGTAATCGCTGTCCAATCCATCGATCATGGTTAATTAAATTACCTCATTGACATTTTCAAATGACAGACTGGTGGATTGAAAGTCCATTAACAATAGCAAGTTTTCGTAAAAGAATTTGATTAGTGTTGTAAAATTCTTCTTCTTATGGAAACTGGGAATACATGAACTACTTTCAATGTGGGGGTCTGATTCGTGTGCAGGTTGTTGTTGTGGTTCCACATGATGATCATCCTCCTGTGATGAAGATCTAGCTCTGGTGAATTTAATGTTTCATTCCTTTTCACTTTTGGTACATTCTCATCCACTCAAATTGTCAACACTCGAAAACTCTCCTCGATTGAAGTTGATCTTTTCACTGCCTCTGTTTCTCAAGGAGCAGACAAAATGGAAGTGACAAGATTTTTGAGTGAATGGGAATAATTGCGCCTTTATTTCATGTTGAGTTTGTGCTCATCAACCGATCATGATGATTTATATTTGTATATTCTTTTTGAATGTCAATAAATTCTATTGCTGAATGAATACTTTTTTGCTGAAAAAAAGTTTGGACCCTGCATGGTACTGATGGGAATTCCAAAATTTAAAAATTCATAAACTTGGACCTCTCATCCAGAAAGTAATCTTGTTGCATTGGAAAAATTAAATGAATTACTCCCCTCTCTCCTCTTCTTCAAACTCACCATCTTCTCCAATATTTCCTTCCAGCATTCCATCGATTGAATTTCTTTCATCACCGACCAACACTTCACCCATAGATTCTTTTTCTAACTTTGAAAGCTTTACATGGCCAAATCAAGAGGTTCAGAATGAACATCATCTTCAAGTCCCTTCGTCCTCCTCTGAGACTCTGAAACCATCTCAGGAAGAACCTGTAGAGTCATTACTTTGGCTTCAAAACACCTATTTCTTAACAAAACTTTTTGAAAAATCCAATGCATTGGTCAAGAAAAGAAAACACACACACTTCTCACGTCTCGTTACCTATCTTCGAAACAAGGATTTTAAATACTCCTCTCTGGATGTTGATCTCTTTACTGCTCCCAATGATCCTTTAAGTGAAAAACTCGAAAAAGCAACACAGGCCATCTATTTGCTCTCTGTTCATTTTGAATTCCCACAACACGTCGAATACATTCGATTTAGTTTGAAATCAATAATGGATGCAGTTCCAATGCTACAACATCTTCCAAGAGGCAAATCCATATGGGTGAAAATTAAGAATCAATTCTACTACACCACCTGTGATGCTAAGGAGGATCGTTTTCCAAAATGTGACAATATTATTGAATTGAATCAAGATGATACTATATCAAGCAAAAAATTGGATAATTTGAATGGTCTTAAAGCTGTGTCACCCACTGGAGCTGTATTGGAGTTTTCTTTGGAAAAGTTTCAATTCTATCATCCGAATACGAGCTTACCATGTGATCGTCTTCATTCAAGAATTGAGCTGGTTTGTGAGAGACGGAATAAACCAAACACCAAGAAAAAAATTGATGTATGGAGTGAAAGGACTGACACTTCATTTTCAATCTTGAATCAATAAAGATCAAGCTGAGCGAATAACTCATCCTTTACAAAAAAATGTCTCCAAAGTCCAGAATTGGAACATGGGATAATTTGCTTCCAACTTTTTAAACTTGTTAAACAAGCGTCCTATGAACGCGTGCTATCGAAGGCTTTAGTGGCAACTTTGGAAGGAAAGAGTCAAAATGAAGAAACTGAAAGAAGGCAGGACGAAGAAGATCGTCCTCTCCATGTTGCTCAAACTCTTTCTCATTTAGGTTCAAGAATTCATGAAAGGATGATCCGATATGTACAATATTCCATGTTTTATGGTGTACCCATTTCAGATCAAATGTCATCAACCATCGAATTCATGTGCTCTTTTCTCAGAACGAAGTCATCATGGCATGCATCTATGCTTGTTTTATTTTGCATGATTGTGAATTGAGTGTGGTGGATAGTGATTCCATTTTGAAGATTGTTAAGGCAGCAAACATCCAAGTTCCTTCAATTTATGCCGAATTGATTGCCAAGTACGATTGAAACGGATATTGGAACTTTCAGCTTTTGATTTCTCTCATCATGATGCTACTGCTATCTCTGCAAGTTCTGCTCCTGCCAGTGCACCACAACGTTTGCGTGAAGTGCAAGAGTATGGACCAGCGAGCGATGAGGAGCATGTATTTTATGGTCCAGGTCTTTTTGACTAGATAGTGAAAAGTTTATTGAGCTCAAAGTATTTGATCAAAGAGTAAATTCGATACCTCTTGTTATCTGAGCGTTTGATGCATATTCATATACGAGATCTCAACCAATATTTGTTTGTCAATTTCAATGAATCCAACTTGCAAACACAATTACAACCCTGGAAGACTCGAAGATGAGGAACCAAAACCTAAGCCAGGAAGAGAGGACGAGGTGGAGCCAAGACCTGGCAAAATACCTGATGTGAATAAATCTGATGTTGTTGTTGCATGATCACTGATATGAGTTTCTTCTTTGTGAACTTGCTGTTGTGTTTTTTGTTGATTACCCATGCTCTGAAGTAATTGCTGAGCATCAGCAGGAAGTTCATGAACATTATACTTGTCATCCATTTTGTCACCAGGTCTATTTCTGACCCAAAATTTTGTGGAATAGTCATTACTACCAGAGCACAAAACATGTCCAAAAGGGTGCCATGCTAAATCCCATACAGCATTGGCATGTGCATCCTTAATTTTTGCTTGAGGTGATTTGTTACCAACAACCCAGAACATTATATTTCCATCGTAGGATCCACTGCTAAATAAATTTTCGTGATAAGGATGCCATGCTAGACATGTGACTTCTCTGTTGTGACCCTTAAATGTCTGAAATTCCTTCAAATATCTGATATCATACAACTTGATAAGTTGATCTTTTGAGCAACTTAACACCCAGTTTCCGTTCATATTCCACTTGATATTAAAAATTGTATTTTTGTGTCCATAGAGTGTGGCAACGTTTTTTCCTGAACGAGCATCCCACAGTTTGACCAAATAATCTTTGGCTCCACTTGCTATTAAACTGTTCCTTGGATGCCAATCACAACATCTTACGTCACTACTGTGACCACTTAGCGTTTTTTCTACAGCTGCTCTTTCAAAATCCCAGACTTTTACAGTACCATCATCTGAACAACTACAAAACTTAGAGTCTGAGGGAGCGAATCCCAAATCTCTGATACATTCCTCATGTCCTTTAATCGTTTTCACTCCGTTCATGTTTGGTTGCCAATATTTTATCACTCCACTGTTGTCAGCACTTGCCATGAACGTATCATTGTGATTCCAAACCATTGCTCTGATTGCGACATCATGAGCTTGTTGAATAGTTTCAAAGTTAAAAGCCATTCCATTCCAAAGTGTAAATTCTCCCGTGGATGCTCCTGTTAATAATCTTCTTCCATCTGGCGTCCAACACACTACATGGATTGGACATTTCATCTTGTTTATACTTGCGTGCTCGAACTTGGTAGCGATACATGTTGTTGGATTTTGTCTAATTGATGATGGTGGAAGTAAATTAATTTCATATGCAGGATTCGGAGGAATGTATTGAAAATCGTGTTTAGATCTTTCATAAAGTCTTGTTCTCATCAATTGAATAACAGTTGGATTGTAATCAATGAATTGTCTATCAATGGCTTTTCTCATACGTTTACCATCAAACACCATCTTACTTTGGGGTTGCTGTATAAAGTTTGGCATGATCGGGCCCTCATCAGTATTATTAGCTTGTCCCACAGGAAATGATGTCATTTGTTGTTGTTGATTATGATGATGATGATAGTTTTTATCTCCTAGAGAAGGATTTTGAGCCAAAGCTGCAGCAATCCCTCCTTGAGGTTGTTGAGTTGAACCATCTTGTTGTTGTTTCGGAATACGTGGTCCTCTACCCATCATTCCTGAATTTCTGTTCTGATTATTCGGATTGTGTTGTTGTTGTTGTTGTTGATACGGATGGTGATGATTGCCTCTGTTATTGGGCGGCGTGTGCATTTGCTTGCCTGTTTGTTGTGGTGGTGGATTCATTTTTTAATTCAGTTGTATTGAGGCACCGAAGGGCCAATAAACAATATTTAATTTTTTAATTCAGTTGGTTTTTTGTTGAACAGGTCAAGAGTTGAAATTATCTTTCGTAATGTTTTTTTCACAATGATCATAGAGTCAGTTGTTGATTTACCTTCAACAAGTTTCAAAAAGTGTTTTTGTCATATATTCGATCGAGATTTGTTGGAGCAAAGTAGGAACCATCGTATTTCAAATGGCTTGAAAGATGAGAGAGGTCAAAAAAACATCATCCAAACTTTAGCTGAAAACGAATCGAACTCGTTCTTGAAATTATTGTCAATTCAAAAAATCAAGAAAGCGCAAAGAATTTTCGTTCTTCTCTCGCACACACACGTGCACGGTTTAACGGTGTGGTCCTGGTCAAAGGTGGGTGGTGACAAATATTGTCCTAGTACCAATTTCCAATTTCATCATCATCATCAAAAAAACCTTTCCCATTCTCATCACTATCAGCACGCACCCGTCTCCCATCCATTTCGTCAGCAGTTGTGTTGAAAATATCCAAAAAATGATCAGAAACAACCACTCGAGCCTCCATCGAATGTCATCTTCTCCCATTCCAGCTACATCTTCAACGCCGCTCTCGACGGCATCTCTTCCATCCGATATCCTTACGAATGGAGTAGGTCCATTTTCTCCAACAAACAATGATAATGGCAGTACGACCTCTCCGAGTACTTTGGTTGGTGGAGAGGAACAAGAAGATAGAAAATTTAAAAGACTCTCCTATGTGATGACAGATGACAACCAAACAACATCTCAAATGGAGGATTATGATGTGGACCCATTACAAACTATGGAACAAAACATCACTAGTTTACACACAATTATTGACAAATTATCAATACTTTTCAAACCACTCCAACCATCATCACCCAATGACATGAGTTCAAGTAGCAATAATCTTCTCCTGATGTCATCATCGTCATCATCATCATTGAACAACAATTCATTTTATGGCTCCAACACAACAACACTTTCTATTACTAAAGTTGAGCCACAATTTGGTTTACTTCAATCACGTACCAAAGTCACTATTTATTTCAATTCTCCAATTTTCACCAACATTCCTTCTACTATTACTACTAATCAACTCAAACCAGAAGAAAGATTTAAAATTGTATTTGGAAAACAACTCATCGAACCAACTATTAACCTTTCAGAACAAACTCTTTCATTTTTCACTCCTCCAATTTCCAATTTGGTTGCTGCAACATCATCTCCAACAACCTCTTCAATCTTGAATACTATTGCGAATAACAGCCACGAGATTAAGGTCTTGGACTTGTCCAATTGTCAATTTATCACTTCGAATCCAACACTCACATTTACGTTTCTGACAGATCCAAAAGAGGAAGTACTGACAGATTTGGAAAAGGTAAAAACACTCTACAATGAAAAAGGAGTGTCATGGTTGCATGAGAAAACATATCCAAAAGGCCAAACAGTGGTACATGTTGCTTTCAAACTTGCTCAATTTGAAGTTGTGAAATATCTTGTCACACAATCCGATCAAATCGATTGTCTCGATCAAAAAGATGACAATGGACAAACACCTCTCGATGTGGCCATGGCTGCTAAAAATTATTATTTCATGACACAAATTGTTGAATGGTTGAAAACCATTGTGAAACAAAAAATTCAAATGCAACAAATGCAATACAACACGACCAATCAAGCAGCCATTATGATGAATGATCAACAAAAAGAACCCAATTCGCCACAAATTGCAACCACCATCTCCACTCCAACCAAAAAACTTGTTTCTCCTCTCTCTATTAGTCATATCTCCAATAATGAAACGAATGAATTTTCCTCCACTCCAATCAACGCCATAGAACCACCCATGACTCCTTCTCGATCTTCTCGAGCTGCTCTAATAACTACTACTCGTGAATTTGATGGTGGTCCAACTTCAAGCTCAGTACCCACCACTCTTTCTCCACTCTCATCAAGAATGAGCAGTCATAATGAATGGAGTGAGGATGGTATGAGTGGTGGCCAGAGTGGTGGTGGTGGTGGTGGCCAGAGTGGAAGTGTTCACAGTAGTGGTAGTGGCATGAGTGTTGCCAATAATGGAACTTTAATGAAACACCGGAGTGGTCACAAACGATTATTTACATCCTCCTCCTCCTCCTCCTCAGGGGTTCCTCTCAAAGCGGTGAATCAACCATCACCATCACTTGTGATGACAACACCAATCAGTAATGCATCAGCGGATGAAGATGTGTCGAGCTCGACCGATGAAGAATCCGATGCAGTCTATACTGCTGGTACTCCCATACGTTCAGTTGCAACGTTGGAAGAACGAGAAGAAGAAGCCATTGCCAATCTCATTGTGAAATATCGATTGGATCAATATAGTGAAATTTATACAAACATGTCGAATAGAGATGATATTTTAGTTCAGAAAATCACTAAAAAGTTGGAAATGAAAGATGATTGGGGTGACAATGCCACAAAAAAGAGAAAAGAAACCATGCTTGTCCCTCTCACAAGAGAACGATCATTTTTAGAAGAAGTTCAATTAGAGAGAAGAGCCAATCCTTTTAAACCAAGTATTTACTACGATGAAGAAGTCGATGATGGTTACACAGAGAGTACTCTCTTGTTGTCTCAATTTTTTGAAGATAGTGCTAAAAATCTTCCTTTCCATGTGTTGAGTACCATTCAGACCATGTCTTCTGATTTTATTATTGTGACATTTAAAACACTCTTGGATCACAAATCTAAAGAATTAGTATTCAATGTGGATGATTTGAAACCAATCACTTATGAAATGGATGTGAGTGATCGAATTCGAAAAAAGACAGAGGATAGAAAAAAGCTCAGTGCCACCTCACCCTCACCCTCATCAACAACTTCATCATTGGACGAGTTGGATGTCTCTCTAGTCATTCCAGAAAAACAAAAAATCCTACCCATGGAAGGTTTACAAGATTCTGAGTTTTTGTTGGCCACCTTTGAAGATGTATTTCCATGTGAAGATCAACAAAAAGTGACCAAAAGCAATGATGATACCAAACTACTCTACTCGGATTTTGAATGGGAGTCTTCACATATTGACCCTACTTCACAATACTTGTTTGAATTGAAAGGTTTTGAACTCGATGTCAACAAAAAGTTCGAAGTTCCTCTCGAAGAAGCCTATTTCATCACAGTCTCTCTGTATACCTACACCGACAAGGCCTATAAGAAAATTTCAGAGGATGTTGAATTTAAAATTGAAACTCATCCAAAGGAAGAAGACACCATTACAAAAGTGAAGGCCATGTTCTCTGTTCAAAAAACGATGGAATCCAAAGTTGTAGTTCTCATCAAATTTTATAGAAAGTTCAGAGGAGAATTAACGGAAACTCTGAATGATTTCTACACACAAAAAGCAGAAAAAGTCAAACAAGGAGATGTGAAAAAGTTTTTGACGAGGAATGAAAAATTCTCAACCTTCCCAGGCATTGCCAATACAACTTCCATCTTTGCATGGACAGCCATTCACTTACATGAATGTCTCAGAAAGACAGAAGTCCATTTAACCGATTGTCTCTATGTGTTACCATTGAAATGTCGATCAGGAGATGCTACTTTATTGGATAATTATTTAGATGTTTACACCAATGTGGAGGATCGAGATGACAAACCACTCATGAAAAAATCACTTTATGGAAAAATGTCATTTGTGTTGAAGGAGTTACCAAATGTTCCACCAATTCCTCGACACTATCATCCAAATTCACATGAATTAGTGATCAAATTAGATTCCAAACATTTAAGAGTTCAACACATTCCAAATTTGGAAAATAGTTTAATGACAAAACTTTTACCACTCTCGAGTGAAATGATTGTTTATCCTAAAGAGTTGAATTTAGTGAGAAAAGACTACAAGAACATTGTGGTTCGAGTCTCATTCTGTAATGAGAAAGAAAAACACAAACCATTCCATGTGTTTTATTCCAAGTTTTCAAGAAATCCAGCGAATCGAGTCTCTCATCGACAAACCTCTGTCTGTGTTGGAAATCGACAACCTGAATTCAGTGAAGAATTCAAATGTATTTTACCATGTACATTGAGTGGTCAACATATTTTCTATTTTGAATTTTTAAATATTCTTCATAAGGAATCATTGATTTTAAAGAATCATCGTGAAGATGTTCAACGTATTGGTTATGCGACTCTGAGAGTATTGTCTGATCCCAAGATGAATAGCACTGAAACTGTTTTGGATATTTACACAGAACGAAAGGAAGGAAATGTGATCAAGACTGAAAAATTGGAAGGATCTTTCACGGTTCAATTGTACTCGAGAAGTATTGCCTTTCCAACCGATGAAAATCTTTCGAACTTTTTCCTATTTTTGGACAATTTTCAGAGAAAGAATACGGCAAAAGGAGCTCGAAAAGAACGAGATTTCTTTGAAGAGCTGACCAATCGAGAGTTACTTTCCATCTTGCCAGGACTCAGTAAGGTTCAACAAATGGCATTTGCTCCTGTGATTCTCAATCAACTCTTTCTCTTGTACTTTGATATGAGTGATGAAGATCTTCAAAATTCCATCTTTTGTACCATCATTGATATGGTCGATAAGTATAGAACGGAACATCGAACCATTGTTCCTGGATGGATCAAATTCCAATTCACAAGTGTCTTTCCAGAAACCATGATGACCAAATTACCCATGATTGCTACTTCGGTCAAGTCTATTTTAGAAAAACCCGAATACGATAGCAAGGTGATTAAGAATGTGGCTTGTTTGTTCTCCATCTTGTTAAAAGCCATGGTGGTTCATTTGGATTATGTGAAAAACAAGTGTCAAGATACCAACTATGATTTTGATGATCATTTCTATGCAACCATTAATACCATTACCACCAAATCGTTTCGAGGACTTTTGAGGAGAAACATTCTCACCACTCGTCCAGTGACAATTATCAATACGACTGTGATTTATGCTCAATTTTTGAAAATTCTCTTTACCATTATTGACAAACCCTATGTGATGAAATTGATTGCTTCTTTTGTTGAACTTTTACCTCTCATTATTCCAAATGAAAATGAAATGGATAAGAAGAGTAAGAATACCATTTTAGAATGTGTGGCCAATCTTCAAGTTCTTACCTATAAGGAAGTATTTTCCTATGACAATTATCTTCAATTATTTATTCCAGAATCGGTTGAAAACATTTTGAAACAAGAAACACTGCCAGTTTTAGATGGCACTCATTTCTTATTCAGTTCCTTTGTGGATGTCATTCTCAAAAATATCACAAGTCCAATCAAAGAAATTAGAAACAACACGTCTCTCATTTGGAGAGAATTTCTTGTCAAGTTGCTCATTCTATCGAAAAGTCCACTCTTTGAAGATGCTACAGAAATTGATGACCGAATTCATTTAATGACTTTTGAATTTGTTGAAAAGTTTCTCACTGTTCTTCAAGATTGGAGAACGGAAGTGGACAAGAGTGTGAATTCAAACAAGATGAAAATGAATGACTGCAAAAAACGAAAGATTATGATTCAACAACAATTGGCTGCAAAGAAAGAATCTCAAAGATCAGCAAAAGAAAATTCTCTTGCAAACTTTCAAGTCGATACACTCAACAAGGAAATTCAAATTCTCGAAACAAATTACAAACAATTTGATAGCATGATCAACAAGACAAAAGAAGAATTGAAGAAAGACATGAAAGAGTCTTTTAAAGAGAAGAGACAACTTGTTGCTTGTATTTTCCACATTTTGAAAAATGTTGATCAGAGATATTTACAACGATGGATCAAAGAATCCATTTCATCCAAAAGAATTCAATTTTTACAATTAATGCAATTAATGTTACAATCATTCGAATATCAAAGTGAGGAATACTTTAAGGTCTTTTATGAACATTATTACAATACTCAAGTCAAAGTCAAAGCAAAAGAAGAAAACAAATCGAGTGGTGAATATCCTTCTTCCATGATTGCCAATGCGAATAGTCCAAATCATACTTTGAACAAGTCCTTGACTCCCACTACCATTAGTAGTAGTAGTAGTAGTACTGGTGGCAACCATGTTGGTGGTAATAGTAGTCATGGTAATAGTACTGGTAGTAGTAGTAATGGTAGTGGTGGTAATACTGGTAGTGTTGTAAACATCAATTCAAGCAACCAACAACAACAACAACAAGCATGGTCCATGACTTCGAGCCATTCCACTCCCACTGCTGCTGCTTCTGCAACAACCAATAGCACCTCAAACACCTCATCAGCAACAACAACAACAACAACCACCACCACCACCAATAACACTTCAAACACTCCTCATGAAACTCCTCAAGAAATGATTGCAGGTGAAATTGAAGAAATTCCATCACCAAAAACTGCAACTTCTGAACTTGTGAAAGCAGGTCATTCACTTCAAAAGAAAAAGAACAATAAGGGATTTTTATCTCGACTTGTTCCAGGAGCAGCAAGATTTGTGAGTTCCGATCAAAATCTGAGAGAAGATGTCAAAGAACTTCGTTCTTATCACTCCAAGTCAAAACTTTTGGAATCATCGGACAAGACCAAATCAGTGAAATTGGAAACAAGTGCCACCAATTATGTTAAAAAGTGTGTCATTATTGAACAGAATTGGTCCAGAGAAGTTTCCAATTATGTCTTTGAGTTACTTGTCTTTTATGTGGAATACATTTTGAATAATTCCTCAGTTGAACAATTGAATGTTCAAATATTGGATTCTGCCAACTTGTTAGACCATATTGTCAAAATCTTTTTGAGCTTTTTGAGAATTAATCAACCTGAAGATGTTTTGATCAATGTTCTAATTTATCTCAAAAGCTTCTTTGCAACGAGTTATCGATCTATTTTTGATGAAGAAATTAATGCACAATATCCAACACTATTCTGTGAATGTTTAATGATGCATTGCAATTCTCCATTGGTTGAAGTGAGACAACACGCCACTGCTTGTCTGTACTTGTTGATTCGATACATGTACATGATTAATTATAATACGATTTTGAAACCACAAGTTCTCACCACATTGGCACTTTCCAAAACACTACAAAAATTTGTATCTTCTATTGTGAATATTGATTATTTGAAGAGTGCCATTGATGCCATTGGAAAGTATGCGTATTTGGATCCTAATCCTCCATCCTCATCACAACATTTACAACATTTACAAAATTTAACAGTGAAACCAAGTCAAAACCATGGCATTGACAATGGAAATAACAATGGAAATAATAATACCATTGCCAATGACAACAATGCCATTGACAACACGAGTTTCAATCATCATGATAGTATTCATCATCGTAGTAGTAATAGTAATGATAGTAATATCAAAGGATTACTATTACGACCATCTGCTTCTTCGGAAGGAGTCCAATTGAATTCCATCTATTCCAATCTCTCAAATATTGAACACGAAGTGAAATTGAGATCCACCGTTCAAGACAAGACTGAAGAATCAAGTTTTGCTGAAGAAGTGAATTCACAAGTCTGTAAAAAACTTTTATCTCTTCTTCAGGACACTACGAGTGTGAAAACAACTCTTGCTCTCGAAGACATTCACAAAACCGAAGATTTATTCTTGAGAATTTCACATGTCTATACACGTATTCCAGAATTGAGATTTGTTTGGTTGAATCAACTTGCTGCCAATCACATCAAACATGGTCAATATTTAGAGGCCAGTCAATGCTATTTGACTATACTTTCATTGGTGTTTGATCATTTAGAATCGACAAAATCTCCAATTCTGAATGGAATTCCATCTCAAAACTTGGCTGCCATTTCTCCACTCAAGAGATTGAAACATCAAGTAGTGGCTGGAACTACTACTACTAGTACTAGTATTCATAACAACAATGGCAAATCCATCAATTCATTAATGACGATGGGTGATTGTTTCATTTCCAATCAAGCCATTGAATTCACAGAACATGGAATTATGACTTTATTGACCAAGGCCATTGAAGCTTTAGAATTGGCAGAATTCTTTGAGACTTGTATTGTCTTGGAAAAATTGGCCATTCCATTCTTGGAGAGAGTCAATGATTGGGAACGATTGGCCAATACTTATCATCATTTACAAGACTTATGTGATCGATTGAAAAAACCAGATCGATTAGAACCCTACTATTACAAAGTAGAATTGGTGAACTTTCCAGCCGATAAGGCACAACCCAGTCACATTTACAAAATGCCAAAACTCTTTAAATTATTCAAAATGAACAAATGGGTTCAAGAGAAATTTGGTTCACCTTTCATGAATGACACGATTGAAGTTGTGAGTGGTGCCAAAAAGGTTGATATTGATCCCAATAAGAAGTATATTTTCCTCACTCCTGTGAAACCTCTCACGAAGGAAATTAAACAACCGGTCATTGGAAATCAAAAAATTTCCAAATACGAAGGAAGTGTGAACAAGTTTTACTATGAATCTGCTTATGGAAAGAAAACAGAACTCGTCACTGAAGCCTATAAAAAGAAGGTGATTATTACTTGTGTGGATTCTTTCCCATCCATGAAGACACGATTAATGATTGAAGCAGAGAAGGAAATTATTTTAACACCTATTGAATCAGCCATTGATAATATTGATTCACAAATTTCTAAATTGAGAGATGCTTTACAAATTCCTGGTCAAGATGAAGATATTGATATTTCACAAATTACGATTGGAACAAATATTGATCTTCAAAACTTGCAACTCGTTCTTCAAGGTTCAATCAAAGCCACTGTTCAGGGAGGTCCTGCCAGTATTGTTGAAGGTTTTTTAAAGATGGATCAGAGACCATTGTATCCCATTGATCACATTATTACATTGAATCGAAAATGTCACATTTTCTTGAGATTGTGTGAAGAAGCTGTCAAAGTGGAAAATCAAATGATTGATAAGGCAACAGAAAGAGCATTCCATCAAGAAATGGAGAAGGCTCTCATAGAAACTCAACACTTATTCGCACAACATTTAACTCCTATTGATTATGAAAGATTTTATACTCAAACTCCAAATCATCAAAATTACAATAATGAAGGAGATGAAAATGGTGATGTGGAAACTGGAATTAGAAACTTACGTCTAGGTTTAGGAGAAGAACATATGGATGATGATTTGTTGTAATTGGTGATGATCCTTTTTTGGTCATGATTGGAAATTTTTAAAATGTTTAATGCAGTTCAGGTGTTCACTCAATGAAATCCTTGTTCCAAAATTATTATAAGTTCACTGTTCTGAGTGATAGTAATAATAATAGGTTGACCAACAGAAAAAATGCTCCAAAGTGTTGTTCCCGTTCGCGAGAATACAGACCATCAACCCCTCACCACCACCATCCCTTCTTCCTCTCCTGTTCATGACGATTATGAGATTCATGATGGCAAATCAGATCATGGATCAATCTACAAAATTGTCGTTCCAAAATCAACAACTTGGAGACTAGCAAGTATTAAGGGAATTTACATTTGGTGTCATGGATACCGACCACTCGGAATTCCATTAACCGCCATTTTTGATTACCATGCAGAGCCTTATGCAACTCTTCTCAGACGAGGTTTTATTCTAGCCTCAACCTCTTATCGTAGAGAAGGATATATTCTAAAAGATGCAGTGGAAGATATTGATGAATTGCGAAGATTTATTCTGGATCAATTTGTATCTCCAAATGATGCATCAACACCCTATTTTACAGTATTATTAGAAGCTGAGAGTATGGGAGGTGCTATTGTCACACTTCTTAATGAGAGATATTCTCGACAACACTATCATGGAATCATAGCAACTGGAGCAGCATTATTTATTCAAAAAGATCCAGTGGACAATCCCATTCAGTTTCTCTTTACACCTCATATTCCTCAAATTTATATATGTAATTCATCGGAGGTTTCTATTGTGAAAGAGTATATTGAAAAATCGAAGGAGGAGAAAAAACGAGATTCTTCCATTATCATTCCTAATTTATTAACTGTTGAAAGAGAAGGACATTGTGAGGTTTTTACTGAAGAAATTCAAATTGCATTCTCTGCATTATTTGAATGGCTGAAAGATGAAAGTTATTTTGACAATTTAAATCAAGAATCTCATGATATCACCTTGTATTCTTTAGAGATGGAAAGAGAGTTCAACAGTCAAAGTTCTAGCAAGTTACAAATAGTCACAGAAATGGTCAACTCACAACCAGTTCGAGGAGTTTGGATCTTGGTGGATGAAGTTTCTCTTTACAACGAAGTGATTTTGAGAATTGGAAGGGAAGATTTTCGAAAATTGTTTATTTATCCTTACAATCAATTCACCATGTATGTTTCCAACAGTAGCAAGAGTAATGAAAAGTTTTCTTTGGATACTGCTAAAAAGTTTGAAATTCTACATGCATCCTATCCATTTGCAGGTATCGATGTTGGTACTTTAGTATCAAGTTTTAACATTGATGACAACTTGATCATTCGAAGGCATTTTACAGGAAATAATTTGAATGCTGCAGGTACGGAGATGGGTGTTCAAATCTCTCATTGGGTATTTATTTTAGAAAAAGAAATGAAGAGGACTTCTAGATTCAATCAGTAGCTATTCGATCAGCATTTTCATATTGAGCTCATTGTTCAAAGTGAAGAATTGAATACAATACGTGGTGTAGCATATGTCTTGAGAGCGAACAATTTCAAAGTAAAAAGTGAGAATTGCCTTTAAAGGGCAAAACCAGGTAGGATCAATACAATGACACATCAAAACTGACCCCCCTGCTCCGGAGAGGGGGGTATCTCCGGACCGTCATTTTATCGCTGAAGAATCTTTTGAACGAATATTTTATGCAGGCAACTGACGGCGGAGTGCTATTTATTGCAAAGTATTGTGGTGTCCTTGTATTGGACCATAAAAAAAATGAATAATACATCCCCTCCAAATTGCCTTGTTTCGGAAGCGATCCGAATTGGTTGCTATTTGAATTTATCAAATTTAAAATCGTTCATGTTGGTATCAAAGAGTATTTGTGAGGAATTGAATTCAGCTACTTCCGAAGAAAAATTATGGAAATTTCATTACGAACGATTGAGTGTGTTGGATAAAAAGCTTTCGGGAAGCCTACTTTCCAGAAATCATGATGAAAAGCTGTTCAAAATTAAATTACAACAGCTTGTATTAAGTATTAAATTTGATAAGATGAAATCTATATTCTCTTCTAAAAAAGGGCAATACATTCTCTTGCAAGATGTCGAATTTCCATCCAATAGTAACAGCTTGGAAAGAAATTCATTACAATTGATAGATCATCTCAACAATTTCCTCTATTTCAATAATAAGAACAAGGGACATGGAGATAGAATTCTCAAGTGCTTGATCACAATTATTAGAGCATTGATATCAATGAGCGAGTATCACGATGCTCAAAAATTGTTGTCGATCTACCAGAAGGTGGTGAACAAATTTATTTCCTTATTCTCTTCTGATTTCTATGGGTCAATTTTTGATTTTACACCAAAACACAAACCAAAGTCGGCTGTCAAGGCCAAAGCGTTAAATCATGTGATTGAATTGGAGAAGACAATTGGACATGATGTCATAATTTTCTTACTCACTACGGAAGAAACCATTTATGCCCTAAACAATTATAAGGCTGTTCTTTTTGTGAACTTTTTAGATCTAGCTCAACAAAATGGCGATCATGAACTCATAGAGTCTTGTTTATTACATGTTCTTCAGCATTGGAAGAACAAATCAAATCCCATCTTTAACATGGTGAAGACTAAAATTTCGAGTGACCATCCAGAAATTATTAGAAATGAGTTTATTGAAAAACAGTGAAAATGAAGAAACGACATTCTCTCGTGGAGCCTCTCAGCGAAAAACATGTACTTTATTTTTTTCACATAGAGAATCTGTTGGAGCATGGCAATCAAGAACGAAGAAATTACGTTCAGACCATGTTACTTGCCATTACGAATTCCGTTTTTGCATTCTTTATGTTTGGTTGGCATGTACATGAAAAGGCCATTCTGAGTGTCTTTCCTTTGCCAGTACTCGTAACAGCAGTCTTTTAATTCCATGAGTTTGTCAACATCGCCCAGAATGGTTTGGTTTTATGTTGGTACCTAGAGGTTACGTGGTTTTATCGTTGGTTGTTTTCATCAAGATCACAAGCCGTCGTAGCTCAGTTGGATAGAGCACAGGACTTCTAATCCTGGGGTCGTGGGTTCGAGTCCCGTCGTCGGTAAATCTTTTTGTTAAGATTTTTTCGAGCTATATTTGTAACGCTAATGTTAGATAACAAGCCAATTTCCAAAGGGTTGGTATTTACTAGTGGTATAACTAAGTGACAAACTTCTTCAATATGTAATCCCGTGTAGTCCAATGGTTAGGATACCTGGTTTTCACCCAGGAGGTCCGGGTTCGATTCCCGGCATGGGAGCTAACTTTTCTTGCGCCTTTAAAAATTAGCTTTTCGCCACCTGAATATCTGGCAAGGAAGATTATAACGGGAATGTTGAAGTGTCGCTTGTCTAAATCGTAATTGATTACCATCACCAAACTAAAAAAAATCAATTTTGGTGACACAAGGCACGTTGAACAACCTTCATAGAAGGCCTTGGTGTCCCTTGCGGCTTTCTTCTTAACACCTTTCCGTAACATCTTTCCTCGTCTACATAACAAATGACGAACAGACACAACAGTATTGACCGAAGGACTTTTCGAAAAACATCTTTCATCATGACACTTCTTCTATTGGTCGTGTTGTTGGTTCAGGTCATCTTTTCCACAACGACCCATCCACACCATCGCTCACCAACCCATTCTGCCTCCTCCTCAACGACGCTGAATACTCGAATTCTTTCCCAAAGACGACACAATTCCAATCATCATAATATCCATCTTGTTCATCCAATTAATGATGAGGAAGATGATGATTTTATGGATCTACTCTCTGATTTCTCTAATTATAAGGATGCATATTCCAAGATTGAAAAAGTACTTTCTATTCACAACAAGCATTACAGCAATGATCAATTGACTTTATTGAATCGTCAAAGGAGTAGTACTAGTACTGGTAGTAATAGTGGTGGTGGTGGTGGTCAAAGTGCAACAAATCATTATAACACTCCTCCTCAACAACAACAAACCTCTGAACCACCTCTCTTCACCACTTTGGAAGAAGAATCCGATCATGATGCTACTACTACGATTACAACTTCTTTTGAAATTCCACAACAATTTATTCTCAAATTCAAAGAATCTGTGAAATTGACTGAAAAGTTGAAACAAGAATTTGAAAAGAGTACTTCCATTCAATTACTTCAATACATTCCAGATCATAGTTATTTAATCCATGTCACACCTTCTCAATTGAATTCATTATTGATACCCTCTCAACAACAATCAAAACCACAACAAATACTCTCAAAGAGTTCACCCATTATGGTTTCTCCAAATCATCAAAATGTTCAACAATTAGATGTCTCTAATATCATTTCAAAGATCATTCCACTCTCTCCATCATTGAAAATTAATCCAACTTTGAAACATGAAATGGAAAATGAAAGAATCATTACCACACCGATGTAGTTCTTCTGGTAGGACTACTCCTTCTTCTTCTTATGGTAATGCTGGTAGTGGTGGCAGTAGTAGTACTGTTTCTGGTGGCACATTGATTCACATTGCCTCTTCTCTTGTACCAAATCCATTCTTGACCTCTCAAGACATTCGTGACATTGCTCAACAAATTCGACAAGTCTGTGAAAGACAATATCACATGAATGTTCGATTTGTGAGATTAATATCCAATCGTAAAATCATGTTGAGTGTACAATTGTGTTCTCGTTCTGAATTGAATACTTTGATTGATGTCTTGTCTCATCATCCAGCTGTGAATTGGATTGAAAGATTTGATATGGAACGTGATGGATTCATGCCAGAGAATTATCATGCTCGTTTATTAATTCAAGGTGGTAAGAAATGGATGAAGAGAGGTGGTAGTAGTAGTCCAAGTGATCTAGTTACAATGACTCGTCCGATTGGTGATACTTCTCCTACTGCTCATCGTCCATCATCATCTTCATCATCATTACTTGGTCCATTCGAAGCTGTGGGATTGACTGGAAAGAATCAAACGGTGGCCATCTCGGATTCAGGTCTCGATTTTGATCATTGTTTCTTTTATGATCCTCAGGTTCAAGTGCCAATCCTTCACTCGAGTCAGACCATCATCATCGGCACGACTAATAAGCAACAAGAACAAGATTCTTCTCTGACAGCTACTACTACGACTACGACTGGCAACCACCCTAACCGCCACAACGACGACTTGGATGTTCTGATTCAAAAATTACAATCTACGACCGTTACAACGACAACAACCACTTCTCAACAAAAAGAACACCGCAAAATCAAAGCCTATGTTGCCTTTATGGATTCTAAAGATGGTGGTCATGGCCATGGCTCTCATACTTCAGGAATTCTCACTGGACAATGTCTCTATCCAAAGAGTACCATTTGTAGACACAATGGACTTGCACAAGATGCTAAACTTGTCTTTTTTTGATGTTGGTTGTGATTTAGATGGTGGATGTTCGTGTGATTCTTTCGATGCATGTCCATGTTACATGTATCCAGATTCTAAATGTCCAGGTGGAAACAAATTGGTGACTCCCATTGATTTGTACAGTGGTCTGTTTGAACCTCAATATGCATTGGGTGCTCGAATTTCTTCCAATTCTTTAGGTGGTGCCATTGGATATGGTTACACACAAATTACAGCAGAAATTGATAAATTCCAATACGATCATGATGATTTTCTAGTGGTATGGAGTGCAGGTAATTCAGGACATAAAGGATACATGACCTTAACGGGACCAACCAAACAAGCTAAGAATTCTCTCATTGTTGGAGCTTCTACCAACTCGATCGAGTCATGGAAAGAGGCATTGCAGTTAAGAAATTACACAGAGAGAGCACTCTTTTTGAGAAAGAAATTCTCTAAAAAGTATTCTTGTACGTGCAAGAATTCCTCAAAGAATGGTAAGAGTCATAGTAGTGGTAGTAGTAATGATATTTCATCGTCATCATCATTGTTTGATGCCTTTTCATGGTGTCACTTTGATAAATGTCGAGAGATTGAGAAATTAACTTCAGAAGAGGCCTGTGATGCCTTCATGGGTGAAACATGTCAATTTCCATCCAAATACAAAATTTCACTCATGAAAAAGAAAGCCAATTTCAATGTTGCCTTTGCATGCAGCAAGAAGTGTGCTCTCAAGAATTTACATGAAATGCAATCACTCTTTGATTCGGAGAACTTGGCAGATTTCTCATCTTTGGGACCAAGTGTGGATTCACGTATCAAACCTGATCTCGTAGCACCAGGTTATTTTGTCATTTCGGCTCACTCTCATTTTGGAAATTCAAAATGTTCTATTGAGAATACCAATGATGTGAAATTTCAATTGAAAGAAATGGCAGGAACTTCCATGTCCACACCACTCGTGGCAGCTGCTGCTACCATTGTGAGACAATACTTCACGGATGGTTTCTATCCGAGTGGTAAGAGACCATCCAATCCTCAGGAATTTGCCAAAGCAGAATATACCAATCCAAGTGCAGCATTGGTGAAGGCCATTCTCATTTCGAGTGCACGTGGAATGAAAGGACTTGCTCGTGGCAATGATTATTTTGATCATTTCAATCCAAAACATCGAACCATCTTTGAAGGATATGGATTGATTAATTTATCGAATACTTTGAAATTGGTCAGTAGTAGTAGTGGTGATGGTGATCTTAGTAGTACGAATACTAATCCTACTCGTGAGAATGTAAAGACGACGACTCCATCTCGAATGGTGGATTTATTTGTGGTGGATCGACAGGAAATTACGACCGATCTTGTTCATTCCTATAATTTCATTGTGGCTGACAATTCCTCTGAATTGTGTATTACTCTTGTGTGGACAGATTATCCTGCATCACCAATGGCATCTCTCGCATTGGTCAATGATTTGGATTTAAAGTTAGAATATGAACTTGAGAATGGTGATATTCAAACCTTTTATGGTAATCATTTTGTGAATAATAACCAACCTGATCGAGTGAATAATGTTGAGAAAATTTTAATTCCATCTCCACCACTTCGAACAGCATTGACTGTGAGTGTGAAAGGTCATAATGTACCACATGGTCCACAACGTTACAGTTTGGTGATCAATGGAAAGAAAATTTCAAAAGCTTCTGTGATTAAGCGTTCATTGGATGTGACTGACGTTTCTCCTTCGAATACGATCATTTTCTTTAATTGGCAATTTGCATTAATTATCACAAGTTTGGGAACTGCATTGTTGGTATCATTGGCAGTGAATATTGGATTGTGTTTGTATGCTCGTATTCAAAAGAGAGATTTCAATAAGCAATTTATGAATATGGAGAAGATGAAAACAGTGTATTAAAATACTTGTGTTTTCTTTTACCTCGATATGCCGTTGCAAATGTTCACCTGAAGATCTTTCTCTGAGTTAGAGAACATCGTAAACAAGGGCTATTTTAAGATGAATTTTTTTTAAAAAAAAATGTCGAATATTAATTTATTTGATAGACCTGCTTCTGGTCCAGTAAGTATCTTTTTGTGCAAGTGCTTTCGGATCATCATCCATGATGATTCATCATGAAAAGCGTCCTTTGATCGAATTTAGAGCTGGTAAAATGACCAAGGAAGGGAATACAGTGAAAGCAGATACAAGAAAAGGCAAAATAGCCTTGATTATTGATCCCGAAGATGGTCTTTTACATTTCCAATGGAGAGATAGAAGTGATAAGGTTATTGATGTTAGTATCAAATGCTTGTTTTGAAAGATCTAACGTACATTATTAATGTAATTATTTTTCCTTTGCCAACGTATTATTATGACGGCTTATTTGATAATGTACGACAATTTGTTACATGATTGATCAAACTTCGCAATCATCGCAACATTAGGATTCAATTGTATTTCAAGGAGATGTTACTTTCTCTAGAGTTAAGAAAGTAACGGATGGCCGAGTTTATTTGTTGAAATTTACATCAGGAAGAGAACTCTTCTATTGGATGCAAGAACCAAAAACCGATAAAGACGATGAATATGAAAGAAAGATTAATGAATATATTGAAAATCCACCAATGGAAGGAATGAATGATGAAGACATACCACCTCAACCAACCGCTACGACCACACCTTCGGAAACATCAACACCACCCCAACAGAATGCTGTTCAACTGGATCAATTGTCAAGAATTATTCAAGGAATTAATCCAACAGCTCCGACTAGCGGACAGACACAACAAGCCTCTGCTACTACTCCATCTCAGCAATCTTCATCATCGCAACAATCTCAAGGTTCTCAAAATACAGAAGGTACGTAACACAACACACACACCAACGCACACAAACACACACCATATGTGTCAACAAAAAAAGCCTCTCTTCAAGAGTTATTGAGAAATTTCCAAGAACATCAACGTGAAAGAAAACAAACCATTGCACTGGAGCATGTCCTTCAATCCGATGCCATTAATGAAATCATCAAAAGACACCCATCCATTTTAAATAGAGATGAACTATTTGCCAATCTTCCTGAGGGTGACGATGACAGAAGTGCACAAACACTATTAAGCCATATAAGAAGTCCTCAATTCCGTCAAACTTTAGATGTGTTCGGGAGTGCAATGAGTACAGGTCAGTTGAGTGGGTTGATGAGAGATTTCGGTTTAGATCCATCTGTGGCAGATCCATTTAGAGGAGGAGGTTAGTTGACACATATTTACTTTCTCAATAAGTAATTCAATTATTTTTTGTTTTTTATAATTACTAACCAAAGGCCTTTTATCATTCCTAACTGCTTTAGCCAAGAAAGAAGAAAAGAAAGAAGGTGACAAAATGGAGGATGAGAACCAAGAAGGAAAACAATAGTTAGTATATGTTGTAGAGTCAGCCACATTCAAGGTATGTGGAACAATAAAAAAATTATGGCTTGAAACATTATTAATACTACTACCCCTGTATACCTTACTGGGGTTCTTATGTTGCAGTATTCTTTTCTTCATTGTGTTTTCAAAACAAAAATATGTTGGCGCCACAATATACAATTACAAATTACATTCAAAAAATGTCTCAAAAGATTTATCTTCAAGGAATCACCGACAATGTCAAACTCGCAAGGGAGCATGCCTTGCTTGGTAGTTATTCAGTCTCCCTTGCATACTATGATGGAATATCGGACCAAATAGATTCATACATGAACGACAATCTACTCGGAATGGATTCCAAAACACAATGGGCTCAGCTCAAACAAAGACTAAAACAAGAATATCAAATTATACAACACATTCAAAATGAATTGAACACATTCAGTAACGGTTTATCTCAAGGAAATAGCAACAGTGGAAGTAACAACACCCGAATGAAACCGATTGCCAAATTCTTTGAAGACCAACCCGAAAAGTCATCTGGTGGAGGATGTGCATTTGTTGTAAATACTGTTTCCAACAGCAACAACAACAACTCTCCACCTGTGTATGACGATGGTCCATTTGGTCCTAGAGCGAAAACCCCAAGCGCCAATCAACAAAACATTTCTCCGCAAGACAATTATGATCCCGATGTGTGGCTTCCTCCAACACCAGTGCAGGGAGTAAGCAAACCAAAGAGATTACAACCAAACAATGCTGAGAAGAAAGTAGTATCTTCTAAACCAGTGAACAATAGAGTAAGTATTGTTGAACCAACAATGAATGGCATCAATTGTAGATTGTTAATTATGTCGATAAGAAACTTAATGCAAAGTTGTTGGGAAATCAATATTCCAAAGATAACAAACAAAAACCTCCCATCCCAAGTGTTGCATCTAAAAAATCAAAAGTGGATGACAAGGATAATAACATGTCCATCGATGAGGATGTTCCTGCAGCCACAGGAGATGAAAGACCAAAATTCGTTCCAGCATGTGCATCGGATAAGGACCTTGTGGAAATTATTGAAAGAGAGATTTTAGATAAGCAATGCAATACACATTGGAGTGATATTGCTGGTTTAGACCAAGCAAAAGGATTATTGGAAGAGGCTGCAGTGCTTCCAATCATGATGCCTGAATTCTTTAATGGAATTCGATCACCTTATAAGGGAATTCTGTTATTTGGTCCTCCAGGTACAGGAAAGGTATGTAATTTTGTAAACCTTTGAAAGAGAATTTACTTGTTGTTTGAAGACCATGCTTGCAAAAGCTGTTGCCACAGAATGTAAAACAACATTTTTCTGCGTTTCTGTTTCCGCCTTAACCTCAAAATGGAGAGGTGAATCTGAGAAATTAATCAAGTTATTATTTGAAATGGCTCGATTTTATGCTCCAAGTACGATATTTATTGACGAAATTGATGCTTTAGGAAGTAAGAGATCTGAAGGTGAACACGAAGCAAGTAGAAGAGTAAAAACAGAGTTATTGGTTCAAATGGATGGTGTAAATAATGACAGTAATTCGACAGATGATGCCAAAAAGAAGATGGTACTTGTGCTTGGTGCCACAAATCATCCTTGGGAGCTCGATGACGCCTTAAGAAGACGGCTTGAAAAGAGAATACATATACCCTTGCCTGACCTAGAAGGAAGACGATTAATTTTCAAATTATATCTTGACAAGCTAATACTTGCTGACGATGTGGATGTGGAAGAACTTTCAAAGTTGACAGAAGGATACAGTCCTGCAGATATTAAGTTAATTTGCAGAGATGCAGCGATGATGGTCCTTAGAAAAGCCATAGAAAATCTTGGCAAGACTGAAATTATTTCCAAACAAGGTGAGATCAAAAATCAACCAATAACAATGAGCCACTTCTTGGAGACATTGAAGAATGTCAGCTCCTCAGTTGGTACGGCTGAATTGGACAGATACAAAAAGTGGATGGAGGAGTATGGATCTAAATAAACTATTGAAATCTCAACAAGTATGGTAAAATGTTGTGAATGCTATATGTCAAAATGTAGGTAAAATATTAAAACATCATGGATCCCCGTGAAACAAGCATTATTGTCACATTTCTTTTAATTAGAAAATTGTTTGGTGTCATCGTTTAAATCTCCTGCAGTATTCTGTTTGAAAATCGACAGTTCCATAATCTCCAAAAGGTTTTGAGTGGTGAGTTGTCTGATGAAACGGCTGCGATTTTATATTTGCCTGAGGTTGGAAAGTTGTGCTGTATGTGGTCTTCCCTATTGATATTTTACGTTCCTTGGTTGGTGTTGGTTTTGATGTTGTTGGCTGTTTGGTGTCTTTGCCTGACCTTGCAGATGTTGAGGAACGAGCAGAGTTTTTGGGTTCAGCATCATTTTCATCCAACACAGGAGTAAACGCTGGTTCCACTACTCCACCACTTGCAGTTGGGCAAGAAGTAGCCTTCCATGCAGGTTCTGTTCTTACATAGTGTGACAATGTTTTCGAGCTTGGTCTTGCAAAATATGTTTTTGATGTTGGGAGATTGGTTCCTTGCGTTGGAAGGTAAGCGTATGGTTTTTTTGTGTTGAAATTTCGATCATGCATTTTGGATAGATTTGACGTGGATGGTCGAGCTGTCAACCCAGAGTTAGTAAAAGTGCTGTTCATTACACTCTTTCGTTGAAAGGAAATGTTTTGAATTGCGGGTGCTGATTTCGGTCGATCTCCTTGTTGGGAATTTGTCTTACTGTTTTGCCATTTCTCAGCTGCAACTTCATACACTGGTTTACTTTTCTTCTGATCAAGTAAATGAGGAGTGGATTCTAAAAACACACTTTGCTCATGAGACGTTGGTTGAATATGTTTTCTAAAGCTTGACAATGCAGCCATAACGTATTTAAAGACATTCATATCTGACTGACATGTATCCGAATGATTTTTAAAATAGGCCGCCACAGATTTGATTGCCTTTTCTGTTAACACGCCATGACCATAACTGCTTGCAACATAGAAAAATCGATCCACTTCACTCTCAGCTTTGAATGGATTGTTTTGTGATTGCAATTTTTGATAATAATCACCTAAACGTTTGAATAGTGCATGGAACTCTTTTCTCTCCGTTTCGGTTGCTTGTTCTTTCAGCCACGCGCTGATTCCTCTTAACGATCGTTCTTCAAACAATTTAGAGTATGAACTTGATTGCAATTTGTTGGAAGTGCTTCGATACTTTTTGAGAATAAATTCTTTGCGATATTCTTTGTGAGCATCAAAAGAAGGATCAAAATACGGCGTGTAATGTCCTCCGAATGTCATGGTGAGTAATATTTAAATATCACGAAAGTGAGAACCAGTGAGTGATTACTTTTTTTTTGAGATAAACTCTCTTTGAACGTTACTGGATTACCGACAATAACGGTAAAATTTGGCGGTAAAGACTGTCTCAATGGGTATAGAGACGCTGTGATCGGGACGGTGTTCTGTTTCTTTATCCGATGCATATGTGAGACTCCCTTCAAAAGAAAGAAGGTATTACAAAAGTGAAAGCCATGAATCAAACGTATTGTAAACAAACAAGAGGCTTCAAACGCATCTCTGAGATCGTGTGATTGTCTTTATTCACGGTTGTAATTAATTAAAGTACAATGAATTCTAATCCATCTTTTCATTTGTGTCTCTTTCATCATCATCACCTTCTTCCTTTTTATTAGGGTTATGCCTTAATAGATAGGAAGCAAGATATTGTATTGGATCTTCTGGTCGTTCTCTTACAACGCTGGCTAATCCTTGCAATAAAATTGGAACTACGGTTTGGTCAAGGTAGGCTCTCACCGGAAGAGCGTTATAATTCGTTTTAGCATGAACTTTTTCTTTGGTTTGTTCCAGTGTTGCAGCACTTGGTGTAAAATCTGCTAATAGATTGTCTTGTTTTTCTATTTACAAAATCAAAGAAGGGTTGTATTCATCCTCTTTGATCATGCCCGATAATTTTCTCCGTCTGATTGCTTACCTGAAGACATGATGATGACGACAGTAAATATTTTTTTGCTGGTTTTTTGAGTCTAGTAAACTTTTTGGCGCCAACTTCACGTGATTTTTATTCCTTCTTTTGTTTCTTTGGATGCACGGAATCTGCAGAGTCATCATCACCCTCCTCGATCGTCTCATCATCATGCTCGTGAGTACTCGTCGTGGTCTCATCACAAGTTGTTGATGTTGGATCATTTGGTACATTCTTTCTCTTACCCGTAGTTGTAGTCGTGGCAACATGTCCATTCAACAACACAACTTGTCTCTTGTGATGTTCTTGGACATACTTGATCATGGCATTTCCAAATTTACTCCAACCCTTCTCTCCAACGGTATCTAATTCTCTCTTTAAGTGATCCTCTGTCAATTCTAAACCTCTCAAATCAATCTTTTTTAATGCTTCATCCACAAGTGCTTTGTGTTTTTCACCAAATGTTTCCCAATGAACATTTTCCACATCACTTGGTTTCACTTTGTAAATGAAATTTCGATCCACACACTTCAAATTCTTATTTAACAAGTACAAGACATTTCCCTCAGTAATGAAATGATTGTATTCATAACGATGAGGTAAATCATGTTCCTTTCTAAAGGCTTCATTCAATTTGAGATTATACTCTTGTAGTGATTGGATATGAAAGACGAGTTGTTGATAATTATTGCTATATTCATAGAGATGATTAATCATGATGGTGTTTGTATTGGTGGTGTTAATATTATTATTATTGTTATTATTGTTATTATTATTACTACTACTACTATTAGTGGTATTGGTGGTAGTAGCCTTACTAGAATTGTGAGCTGTTGTTGGAGTGCTATCTGTATCACTACTACTACTACTACTACTACTACTGTTGTGTATATGAATCGCATAGGGTAGATTGTTCTCTGGAATGTGTGATGAGATGTCCATCATGATGACATTCTTCATAGGATCATCTGTGGATGCGATGGTGGTATTAGTGGTGGTATTAGTGGTGGTAGAGTTCATTCTTGAATCATCATGATCATTCATCATTAATGCAACACATGGTTGAATAGATCCATCCTGATACAAAAACAACAATGGTTTCAATTCAATATCAAAATCATACTTGACCAAATGAGGTTCTTCATATCCACACAATTCACATGAAATGGAATTGATTTGATCATTCTCAATGAAATGTTTAAAATAAATGTCATCATGATTCATGGATGGGGGTGTGATTGTTGTTGATGTGATTGTTGTAGATGGGGTTGTTACTGACGTGGTTGTTCTAATCTTGAAACTATTGGATTCTTCTTCTATCAACAACATGTTTAACTTTTTCAAACACTTGATAGTCAAATCAAAGAACTTGATCTTGTATTTTTCATTATTCTCAACAATTGGTGTTCCTTTGGTTTTTGCACTGATAAATAATTCCCCTTCATGATTTCTATACTTGTATAAAACAATATTGGATCCATTCCACTTCTTCATAAAACAGTAATAGAACAATCCTTTCATGGATTTGAAATGAGATTCAGGTAATAAGGACATGCCTTTTTGTTTTTTTTGTTTTTTAGGATACAAGTAATTCAAATTGGGAATATTATATACTATATTTGGAGTATTTAAATCAATATGATTAATATTATCAATAATCATTGAACCATTAAATTTGCCATGTTTAATAATCATATATCCCTTAATAATATTTGAAGAATTAAATGGATCTCTACATTCAAAGTGTTTTAAATCTCTATCCATATTGGAAATTGAAAATGTTTTTTTCAGAATATCCATTGTTTTTGTATTTGAGATGTTGTGGTGTGAAGAGGATTTGGAATTGGATTCATAATGTTGTTTGTGGTTCATGCTGTTGTTGTTGAGTTCCGACGATGATGAATGTGAGGAAGGGGAAGACTCGGAAGTCAAAGCGGAAGCAGATAAAGACATTTTTTTTAAAAAAAAGAATGGAAAAAGGATGACTAAGAGTGCCAATTTGAAATTGAACAAACGCGAAATGATCCTAATTAAAATCAAGTATATATATTCATGTGTGAGAGATTGAAGGAGTATCAATGAGTTCATTCAAAATTAATCAATTAAATTTAAAGAAATATATTTTTCATTAAAAAAAATGAAACGAAAATTTGAAGATCAGCTTCAACAACCGAGTAGTAGTAGCAACGGAGGTTGTTGTGATGAATCCTCCTCCTCCTCCTCCTCCACCTTTCCACCAAGGAACAAACATGTAAAATTCTCCTCCTCCTCCTCTTCAACAAATCATCACGATAACATACAAACTCATGAGGAATCCAAACACACTCTTCAATCCATTCGCGAGGCTAAATCTCTCCGAATGATCAAACAATTAAAAGGCTTTGAACAAACAACATCCATTCTCGGACAAGTCAATGAAACAGGAAGTGGATTAGAAGGTGAAGAAGGAAATTTAAATGAAGAACGTTTTATTGATGAAGAAAATAATAACACAGTGATGGAACCCTTTCACTTGGAAGCAGAACGAACAGAAGGAATATTTAAAGATAAACAAACCAAAGAGGAAGAACAACGAAAAAAAAAGAAAAAATTACAACAACGAGTATTGGATAAAGTAATTAGAAATAATGAAAGTGATGAAGAGGATAGTGATGATGGTGAAAAAGATATTTGGGCAGATGATTTGGAAGAAGTGAATCCTTCCTTGTCTTTGAAAAATCGGAATGATGAAAAAGAAGAGACAACGAGTCCTCCTCCATTATCACTCTCTGAATGCCATCAATATATTGTTGATCATCTCATGGATCGAAAAGAAACAATTTCTAAGGCATTACAACGATTGAAAAAATCAATGACTTGTCACTCGAGTGGTACTGATCAAGATCCTTCAAAAGTATACAATGAATTAATCAAAATAGCAAATATTTTAATTACTCATTACAACGTTTATGATATTTATGATAAAAAAAGAGAATCGTTCCAAAAAAGAGTGAAATGGGAATATCGAGTCAAAGATACCAACGAAATTCATGGACCATTCTCAACCAATGACATGATCACATGGATGGATCATGGATTGTTAACAAACGATAATGTACAAGTAAGAATATTCTGTGGTGAAAGTGATGATTTTTTAGAATTAAATTCAGTGGATTTTACAAAATATGAATAATATGGTGAGAATTTTAGAGTTTTGTTGCAACACATGTTCTCTCTCATGTACACACACATATAGAATTCAGTTTAACTCTCCCATTTGAGTAATAATGAGATGCAACGAGTGATTCGAGTTCACATGTTCCTACACAAATATAATGTAGAACAGCAATAAAAATCCAAAAAAGAATGCCAATCGTCGAACAAAGCCCTGAAATTCTTCTTGTTCAGAAGGAGGTGGATGTAAACGAGTCGAATTGGAAGTGGTTGTCATTCCTAAACCACCATCACTCTGACCACCACCACCACCACTGTATTGAATATCAAAAAATGGAAAGAATCGAAATGCATCTGCAAATAAGAATGTTGATGCTCCAGTGCCAATACTACTACTACTACTACTTGCATGAATACCTCCTCCACCAACAGCACCTCCAAATCCTCCTCCCATTCCAAAGAAATTACCTCCTCCAAATAAATTTCCCATATTATGAAATGGATTATAATTTGGATTTGGTGTTGTTCTAGAATCTGTATATTGTGCACGAGGTCTTGAAGGAATACCATTATGAGTGGAGTGATTATCTGTAGATGTAGAATCCACATTTCGATTCGAATGACTACTTCCTCTTCCATAAATTGGAATTATTTTATCTTGTTGAATACCTGCTTTGCAAACAGGACATTGTAAATTTTGAGTAGAATGACTTTGCATCCATCTATAAAGACATGACCAACAATACAAATGACCACATTGAGTAATCACTGGTTCATTGGCTGTATCAAAACAAATATTACATGACCACATGGAATCTACATCTGAATGAGTATTTGGATTGGAATTGGACTGTACATTGGTTGATGATTGTGGTGGAAGTGAGGATGATGATTCTGTGGTTTCAGGTGATGATGATAAAGTCATGTTGGTAGATAATGTGTTAGGATTGGATATATTTTGAGAAGATGTATTGTTCGTAGGATTGGTGGTTATTACATCATCATGAGAGGTGGTTGGTCCAATGTTTTCTTCTTCATCCTCGGAAACATAATCCGAAATGATTGGATCATCCTCTGCTGATATTTCTGTATTATTAAGTATTGATGTGGTTGTAGTGGTTAATGTGGTTGTATCGTGAGGATCCGAAACAGATGAATGATGATTTTCTTCCATGAATGGAACCATTGGTGGTGGAGTTGTGGTCGATAAGCGTCGCATTTTTTTGAATTGTTTTTTCGCACACACACCTTATTCATCATTCTTTTTCTTATTCTTTTCATGAATATATTTAGCCATGTAATGACTTGTTCGATATTGATTCAATGCCAAGATGTGTTGAACATAATTATAGGGTGCAGAATAGTAAGAGTGATCTCCTCTCATCTTGGCCAGTGGTAGTACAGTATTAAAATGACCATTCACATCACAACCATTACTATAAGTACCATTACTACTACTATTATTACCACTACAACTACTACAACTACTACTACTACTATTATAACTATTCTTCTTATTTAAAATCTTCAATTCATACACTCTCTTAATATCTAATAATAAATGATGAGTATTCAACTCTTGAGAGAATAATTGTGAGAGTAAATGAAATCCTTGTCTTGATGTTTGAATCCACAATTCTTCATTGGTGTAAAGAGAGTGAGCATGTGATACAAATTCATCCATGGAATGTGCAATAAGACCACCCCATAGGAATGAAGATGGAGGAGTATGAGTAGTAGTGCTGCTATCAGTCCTGTCACCACCACCCTTATCATTATCACCACCACCCTTATCATTATCACCACCACCCTTATCACCACTTGAACAACCATACACACCACCACCACCACCACCCTTATCACCACAAATACCACTCTCCAAATTCATTCCTTCATATCCAATGAGTGTGGACACACATGGTAATCCATACATCCATCCATCTGCAATTTTACCCTAAAATATTAGAAAATATTCATGAACCGTACAAGTAAGAATGAACACACATTCACAACAATACATTCAACACCCTCATCAACATATTCAACACACTTACCTTAATTCCAGCACCAGCTCTCAACATGGCCAAATTCACTCTATATTTAGACATTTCATTCAAGTCCTTCATTTTTCCTTTCACATAAAAATTCAATGATTTGGAAGAGAGTTGTGATTGATTTGATAAATAAGCTCCATAGATATGAAATTCAGCATTTGGTAATTTTGAATGTATGAATGGCCATACATAATGTCTCATGTAATAAATGGAATCCTTATTTGGAGGATGATGACCATTTCCAATTGTCATGAAATGATGACGTGAATGAAAGGAAGAAGAATATTGTGATGAAGAAGTAAAAGAAGAAGAATGTGATGAAGAAGTAAAAGAAGAGGAGGAATATGATGGATGAGAGGTAGAAGACATTTCTTCTGGAGATGATGATGTCATTTGTTTCTGATTGAATGAATAAAAAAAAGATGCCATTCCTAACTTTTGTTTTGGAATTCCATAAAAATGAATTAAATAATTCAATTCATCTCGACTCACAATGAGTGACAAATCACTTCGATAGATGGATGATAATTCTCTTAATAGTAATTCATTGGTAGCATTGGGTAGATCCATTGAAACAAAAAATGATGCATCATGTTGTTGTTGTTGTTGATTTAATTGTTCCATTCTAAAATTTCTCACACTTCTCAAATCTTGTGTATCAGTAATGAATAGAGTTGTACTGTGATGATGGTCATGGTGATGGTTGCTGTAATTGTTGTGGTGATTGTAATTATGGTGATGATAAAAAGAACCTTCTAATACTTCTCGAACTCTAAAACTATAAATTTCTTCACTAATCATGGTATCAAAAATACATAAATTTAATGTACTTTTATGGGGAAGTATACTTGAATATTCTTTTAAAAATTCATCCATACTTGTCAAATCATTACTTTCTATAGTTTTTAATTGAAAGGATGTAAATTGATCTTTAAAATCATTATAAAATTGTTGAGCATGAAGAGAATGAATGGATTGAGGTGTAATGAATGTGACATTGAGAGTAGTTGTGTTAGAAGTAGTAGTAATAGTAGCTATACTATTATTATTATGGTTGTTGTTGTTAGTATTGGTAGTAGTATTGGTAGTAGCAGTAGTATTGGTTGTGGTGGTATTATTGAGTTCAATAGGATTCTTATTGTTCACATGATCATCATTGAAATGACAAGAATTTGTTTCACTCTTCATATCGGAATGACAAGAATGATTCATCCTTTTGTGATTAAATTCATGTATTAAATCTCGAGTGGTGTGATTTAAATAATAAGGTAATTGTTTGAATGATTCTAATAGTTGATAAATTCGAACTGAACTTGCTGTGGCAGATAATTCTGGAAATCTCATTGCAAAATATAATATATTAATAGTAGAGGGTGGTGGTGATGATGATGAGGATTGAAAGGATGATGAATGATAGTGAATCTTGTTGGTTGATGACGTTATCGATGATGAATCTTTCCGATAATTGGAATTCACCCAAGTAGTAGTAGTAGTAGTAGTCGTACTTGTCGAACATCGAATGGATGATGACAACACAGTGATGTTCCTTCGCACAACAACAACAGCGACTGCACGCCTCGAGAACATTTTTTTTTAATGACGAATCGAAAAAAATTGAACCCAAAAATTTATTATTCACCTTCGGAAACCGGATCATGGTTGCGATCCTCTCTTGTCACAGCATTACATCAGTGATTTATGAGTTCTTTGATGGTTTGTTGTTGAGTCATTTTTTTCGATTCGTCATCAAAGAACTCATAAATCACTTAGAACAACAACAACAACAACAAAGAACTGCAAGATGCTGTTAAGACGCTCACACAAACAGTACAGCAATTAATTGAAGTTACAAAACCAACTCAACCAAAACCTGAACAATCAACAATTAAAATTTCTCAAGCTCAAAATAAAGCACGAAAAATTCACCCTCAACCAAAACCTGAACCAACCCAACAACCAAAACAGGAAACTAAACATTTAGAAACTCCTCAACTCAAAATTGAACAAACTGGTCAACCCAAAAACAAAACTAATTCAATCTCAATCTACTCGGACAGCAATATCTCATCCTCATTTTGTTAAATTTATTCTAAAAAGATTTGAATCAGTTATTGAACACTGGTACATCCCAGACAGCAAGACCAACACTCTCAATTTAGTCATTCAAAATGCCGAAACTCAACAACAAATACTAAAGAAACTTCATTCACTAGCCATGACAGAAAAAACACAAACAAAATATTTCGCCTCACCAATGATTTTTACATCATCTCCAACAACATTAATAGCCAAAGAAAAATCAATTTCGAACATCCAAACTCTCATCAAGTACTCAATCAATCAAAAGAAATGTAGAATTGAACAAATGTGCCTAACATTCAATCCACAAGAAACCTTGTACAAACTTAAAATTAACACTATGCAAGAACACAACCATCAAATTCGAAAAAGAGAGACTCAGTATTAAGAAAAAGGTAAAAGATACCTACTCATACCTAATTGTTGAATACAAGCTTAATGACATCAATGAATTGAATCGACTAACCTCAACAAGATTTATATGCTCCACAGAATTGAAACCAATTTCAAGACAATTCAAGCCAAAGACAACCGCATGAACGTGCGTTTAATAGTTTTACCAGCACCAATGGTGCTAACAATAAACTAATTAGATTTTTTGAAGAGAGGTGGTGGTGTTGTTGTTGTGTGAAGGAACATGTGCCTTGGGTTTCTTTGGTAGGTGGAGTTGTAGTCCACCTACGAGTTGGTGATCGGAACCGTCACGCGCAATAGGGTTCCAATCACCACCAACCACACCAACACCAACAACAACAACAACAAAAAAAAAATGATTCCAACAACAAACAACACCAATGATCATCATCATCACATTATGGAAGACTCCCAAGTATCCTCACCTCCATCATCATCAGCAGCAGCAGCAGTGGTGAGTGAGGATGCGATGCAAGATTCTCAAGTGGATGAATCTTTATCCACCACCACTCTGACCACCACCACTCGTACCACCACCACCTCTTCTTCTTCTTCTAATAACAATCATAACAACACTCCTCCTCTTCCAATTTCACCTTCACTCGTGGGTTGGACTGAACCCTCCACACTTCAAGAAAAGAGATCTCTCTATGCATGTGGCAATGATTTTGTCACTTTGGATCAATTAGAGTTATATCCATCGTATGCTGAAAAGAATCGACTTGAACAACCATCGATTGAAGGTATTAAAAAAGTATTCTCTTCCTATCTCAGAAATAGAGAATATCCAATATTATCTCAATTCAATCCTGAACATGATGCCATCAAGAAGGGTTATTATGACTATAATGAAGCAATTAATAAGAAGATTTCTTTTTTTAGAGGTGATGTCTCTCAATTGGAAATTGATGCTGTGGTGAATGCTGCCAATGAATCCTTGTTGGGTGGAGGTGGTATTGATGGAGGTAAGTACAAGTGTTATAATAATGGTAATAGTACTATTGTTTTATATATATTTGTATATATTTGTACATATTTGTATATATATATATCTATTATTGATATTACTGATTCACACAATACCATGTCATCATCTGACGTGATCCTATCACTACTACTACACTTGTATCATCATCTGCTTGATGATCACATAGCCATTCATAGAGCTGCTGGTGGTATCTTGAGAAAATACAATGCTCTTCTTAATGGATGTGATACTGGATGTACAAAGATTTCACCTGGATTTAAATTACCAGCAAAATACATTCTTCATACAGGTGAGTACAATGATACATCTTAATGGATTCAATGAATATCAATGAATAATAATATTTGATTCAAATGATTTCAATTGATTTTAATTTTATTTATTTTATTAATTGATGAATTAATTTTTTATGATTTGATTCAATTTAATTTTATTTAATTTTTTTTATTCAATGAATTTATTTAAACATGTATTTGA